>NC_064812.1:74279640-74483476 GCF_023721935.1 Panthera uncia
CGGGCTGGAGGCTGCAGCGCGTCGGGCCCGGAGGCGCCACGGCAGGGGAGCGAGCGGCCGGCGGCCCGGAGCGGCGGGAGAGGAACTGGCTGTCGCTGGGCTCGGCCGAGAGGTCCCAGCTACTTCCTGGTGCTCGGATTTGCATACTGCGCCGGGAGGGCGGGGAAGTGACCGTTTGGCCTCTGCCCAAGGCTTGGGTCTTCGGCGTGGCCGTCGCGCGAGCTTTGAAGGCAGAGAAACTTGGGAGTCGCAGCGTGCCGCTCGGGGGAGTGGAGCCGCTGGGGCCCCACATGCTCCTGTCGACGCGGACAGAAGGCTCTTCCAGGGAGCCCGGCCACGGAGCCTCGGTCGGCCTCCTCGGCTTCTCTTCCAAGCCACTCCCGAAGGTGTCAGGAGGTGGGGTGCCCCTGGCCGCAGAGGGGGCGCGCCCTGAGCCCCAGCATCCGGAGTTCTCCAGAGAGAGGCTGAGATGTGCCGAGTTGACGTGCAGAGTCTCACGTGCAGAGTTCTTAGTGTCCCCAACAGAGTAAGCCCCTGAAGGGTGCCCACGGGGATGTTCAGGGGGCTGAGCGGGGGCGGAGGGTAGAAGCGGAGTTGAATGGCCTGGCGAATTACCCGGTTCCTCAAAACTTGGACTTTCTTCCCGGAAAACGGAGATAAAGGTGCCTGGGAGGATGAAATGCTCGTGCAAAGGGCTCCTACTGTGCCCTAGCGCGCCGTGATGGTCGCTGCTATTCTCTCATTCGGGCTCTCTCTGCCTCCCCGCATGCGGCACGGTGCTCGGCACACAGCAAGGGCATAATCGTGGTTTGTTGAAAGAATGAGCCCCCCTTCAAGCCCATGTCCCAACTCAGTAAATGCCACACGCCAAGTCCCAGATACTCGTCCCAGCCGTGGCGGAGGCCCAGGTCGAAGCGAGATTCCCCGGGATCCCAGCATTACGCCACGCTGTGGAATTTACAAGGAAATAAATAGCGGCCTGCAGGAGATTTACTCTTGGTATTTATAATAGCGAACAAGTGGGGCCTCTCAGGTGCCAGGCATTGGGCTAAGCACTTCTGACCCATTACCTTTCTCTTTTCCCCCCTGTAATTCTTCTTTTAATCTTTTTTTTTTTTTTTAATCAAAGTACAGTTGACCCACAATGTTACATTAGTTTCAGGTGCACAACATAGTGATTCAACAAGTCTATATGGCAATGCTGTGCTCACCACAGGTGGAACTACCATTGATCGGCACCATTCAAGGCTGTTACAGTACCCTTGACCCCATTGCCTACGCTGTGCCTTTCGCCCCCAGGACTTACTTATTCTCTCACTGGAAGTCTGTGAGCTCCCACTCGCGTCACCTCTTTTGCTCATCTCCCTACCCCCGTGTCCTCTGGCCACCGTCAGTTTGTCCTCTTTATTTATGGGTCTGTTCCTGCTTTGTTGGTTCATTTGCTTTGTTGTTTAGATTCCACATATAAGTGAAATCATATGGTGTTTGTCTTTCTCTGTCTGACTTCTTTCAGTTAGCATGATGCCCTCTAGATCCATCCATGTGGTCACAAAGACAAGATCTCATCTTATTTTATGGCCGAATAACATTTCACTGTGTGTGTGTGTGTGTGTGTGTGTGTGTGTGTGTCTATTTGTAATTTTTTGAGGAACTTCCATTCTGTTTTCCACAGTGGCTACACCAGTTTGCATTCCCACCAACAGTGCACGGGGGTTCCTTTTTCTCCACATCCTTGCCAACATTTGTTATCTCTTGTCTTTTTTAGTTTAACCATTCTGACAGGTGTGAGGTGATGTCTCATTTGGGGTTTTAATTTGTATTTCCCTGAAGATTGCTGATGTGGAGCACCTTTTCATGTGTCTGTTGGCCATCTGGATGTCGTCTTTGGAGAAATATCTGTTCAGGGCCCCTGCCCATTTTTTAAATCAGACCATTTTTGGTTTTTTGGTATTGAGTTGTATAAGCTCTTTATTTTTGAATGTTAATCCCTTATCAGATATACCATTTGCAAATATCTTCTCCCATTCAGTAGGTTGCCTTTTCGTTTTGATGATGGTTTCCTTTGCTGTGCAAAAGCTTTTTACTTTGGTGTAGTCCCAAGAGTTTATTTTGGTTTTATTTCCCTTGCCTCAGGAGACATATCTAGAAAAATGGCCTTGGTTGATGTCCAAGAGTTTACTGCCTGTGTTTTCTACTAAGAGTTTTATGGTTTCAGGTCTTACACGTGGGTCTCTAATGCGTTTTGGGTTTATTTTTGTGTATGGTGCAAGGAAAGTGGACCGTTTCATTCTTTTGCGTATAGCTGTTCATTTTCCCCAGCACAATTTATTGAAGAAACTGTCTTTTCCCCATTGTATAGTCTTACCTTCTTTATTGCGGATTAATTGGCCACGTAAGTGTGGGTTATTAAGATTCTTAAGAGGCTGGCCCCACCTGAGGCGACAGCCATTGTCCAGCCATCAAGTAGCCACCTTAACATAATCCTATACAGCAGCCATCTATTACTGACAACAGACTAGACGTTTGCAATCTACTGCCTTACACAACAAAAAAAGGTAGGATGGCCTATACCTGTGATGTTCAATAGCGTGTAATCGGTTCATTTTCCTGCCGAAGAGGAGAGGGTAGGGCACCTGTTGGAAGGTATTGAATGTGTGCGTGAGATCGGTCACGGATCCTATGGAGTAATTGATTACCTGAGACCCCATTGCCTACACCTTTCTTCAGGACGACCTGTCAAGTACACTAAATGAAAATTACTGTTTGATTCGTATTTTAATACTATTACTACTGTTACCCATGCGTCCTTGAGATCCTGGCAAAAGGCACGTGACTGGGACGCAAAATGTTTAGTGTTGATTAATCCATCTGGAATGTCCCATCAGTGTTTTTCGGTAAAGTGTCTTGTGGAATAAGGAACAAAGGATCACCAGGCAGGGCTGGGCTTGCACTTAGGTCCTTACATACAAGCACCTTACATACAAGCACCCTGCTTAAGTTTGTCTCTTTGTTCTTTTTTTTGGGGGGGGGGGTGGTGAGCGTTGGATGCGAATCTATGTTCCTTCCCATTTCTCAGGTTGCATTCATATATCCTGAATACTTCCCCACCCACCCTCCACACTTGTTTTTCCTCAAAGCCCCATGCAAGTTTCATGTCTTTGGAAAAATTTTACTTAAAGCCCTCCTTGGTATCTTTCTTTTCCAGACGTCTAGAACACTCCGAGTGTGCCACATTCATTTTAAAATAGACTTAGGTCCTTTTTAACATTGTTTGCCTTTGTTTCACATGGTAACTTTCTGTCCTCCACTGCTGGGAGATAGCGAACCCCTCTTTGGAAGGCACGGCTTCTTGTACTTATCTCTTACCCACCGCACTTCTCAAAAGTTCTGTTAGGTGCTTGAGGGCTGACCTGGCTGGCTCCATCGGTAGCACATGTGACACCTGATCTCAGGGTTGTGAGTTCGAGCCCCGTGTGGGGGGTAGAGATTACTTAAAAATAAAATCTTTTTTAAAAAGTCTATTAGGTGCTTTAAAATACTTCATTAGTATTGGTTGGTTCATAATGGACTGAGTTGTCTCAAGGGTAGTCTCAACAGGGAACTGAGCACACACGGCAATGATCAGAGGCAGGCTGAAAATCAACAACAAAAAAAAAGAAAGAAAGAAAAAAGAAAATCAACAAAGATCCCTCTTGGCAAGGGAAGCAGGCTTTTGAAGAAGGCGGGGGACATGCCTGGGCAGGACAAGAGGAGGAATAGTGGAAATGGCACATCCTCAGTCTTTCTAATTCTGCACCTGCAAATTCACCCCCCCACTAAAACTTATTTGAAACGCCCAAATCCGTGCACCCAGTGCTTTCACAGCCACACGGGGACGTGAGCGTAGCAGTGAAAAGTCTGCGTCTCCCCAGGCACCCATTCCCAGCAGAGGTCAGACAAGGTCACGCCCCGCCTTCCCGTTGCAGCTCTTGTTACTATAAACCGGGCGTTCTTTGGGGCTTCGTTTAGCGCTGTGTTTTTTTGCATTTCTGTGCTTTTTGCTGGTAATTTCACTGTTTAAAATGGCAAAGGGTAGTGCTGAAGTGCGGTCTAGTGTTCCGAGCACGAGAAGGCTGTGATGTGCCTTATGGAAGAGACATATGTGTTAGGTAGGCTTTATTCGGGCATGAGTTACGTATGGTACTGTTGGCCATGAGTTCGATGTTGGTGAGTCAACAGATTACATTAAAGAAGGTGTCTTTAAACAGAAACACATAAAACAAGGTCACTTATCGGTCCGTCGACGAACGTGCAGTGGCCAGAGACTCTCGGCTGCTGAAGCCTGCCTTCCCGTCAGGAGCAGTGGTTGGGTATTGGCTGATTCATTCATCTTTATAGACCGTAACTGCTAGGAATAATGAGAATCGATGGTGCGGAAGAACATCCTGTTATCCGCTGGTCGGAAAATGAAATGCCTGACTTCAAGGAAATTTTCCCTCAACACCATCTAGATCATGCGCCCGATCGTGGCACTTGGAGCGGGGATCGGGCATCCTCGGCACAGGCTTCCGTGTCAGCTCACCTGCCCTCTGACCCCCAGCTCACCCCGCCGTCACCGTGTGGACTGTCCCAAGTCCCTTTCACTCTTCCGGGAGCTGCCCTCCGGAGGCTCAGACTCTTGCAGACAATCCAGAGACTCGTACAGACTGTCTGCACCAGCGCCCTGCTTGGCTTGGTGGGGAGGGGCAGAGTGGAGGCCGAGACGGTCCACCTGACCCTTGCAGACACGGCCGCAGACCGAGGCCCGTGTAGCCAACAGCACAGCGGTGCCCAGCCCTGGAAGCACGTGGGAATCGCCTTACCCAGGCCCGACTCCGGTCATTACATCAAAGGGGTGAAGTGAGAGAGACTTTGAAGCTCCCCAGGTGGGGCCGAGGAGAGGCCAAGATGGGTGGGAACCACTGGGAAAAAGCTCCAACCAAGACCCTGGGAGGACACCGGGCGTAGCTGCCAGACAAACGGGTGTCTACTTACCGCCAGCGTTCCGGATCAAACGCACCAGAAGGCCTCTCCCCTGACGCACTGGGGACTGATGAATCAAAAAAGCTGTTTAAAGTGGGGAAATAATAAAAGTGATGTACATGTGCCTTAAATATTTCACTTGAGGGGCACCTGGGTGGCTCAGTCGGTTAAGCGGCCGACTTCGGCTCAGGTCACGATCTCGCGGTCCGTGAGTTCGAGCCCCGTGTTGGGCTCTGTGCTGACGGCTCAGAGCCTGGGGCCTGTTTCAGATTCTGTGTCTCCCTCTCTCTCTCTCTGACCCTCCCCTGTTCATGCTCTGTCTCTCTCTGTCTCAAAAATAAATAAACGTTAAAAAAAATTTTTTTTAAATATTTCACTTGAACTTAAGGTTGAATTCATGTTCGTTCCCTGCCAATCTCTCATGTGATGCTACGGCACTTCCTCTGTGAATCCCCGGCTGGGCATTCTGTATCCTCTTTCTTCCCTAACCCATACCCATGGGCCCTCATCTCTGGTTTCCCGTTACAGCTTTGTGGAAGCAGAGGAAAGACTCCCGAAGCCATCTCTCCCCCCAGTCTCTTGCCTTCTACAGCCGCTTCACTCACACCTAAATCATTCCTAAATCGGCAGAATTATTTGCTTTTACCATTAAAAAAATTTTTTTAATGTTTATTCATTTTTGAGAAAGAGATAGAGCATCAGTGGGGGAGGGGGAGAGAGAGAGGGAGACACAGAACCGAAGCAGGTTCCAGGCTCCCAGCTGTTAGCACAGAGCCCTAACGCGGGGCTTGAACCCACGAACCACGAGATCATGACCTGAGCCAAAGTCGGGACGCCTAACTGACTGAGCCACCCAGGTGCCCCTGCTTTTACCATTTTACCTGTGACCGTTTCCAAATATTCAGCTTAGTTTACATAGAAACAACTTTTCCACTCATTTTTTTCTAAGTTGCTACTTAATTAAATTGCTTATTTATAATGTCAGGCACCCATTGACATAAAAACAACTGGAGGGGCGCCTGGGTGTCTCAGTCGGTTAAGCATCCGACTCTTGGTTTCAGCCCAGGTCACGATCTCACGGTTTGTGAGTTCAAGCCCCACATCTGGCTCTGCGCTGACAGTGTGGAGCCTGCTTGGGATTCTCTCTCTCCCTCTTTCCCTGCCCCTCCCCCGCTGGCTCTCTCTGTCTCTGTCTCTGTCTCTCTCTCTCAAGATAAATAAACTTAAAAAAGAAAAAAAACCTGGAAAAGTTGCAGCAAGGAGAGGACTCCCTTTGCTGGAGGGATCCAGAGGGTTTTTACAAAGGGTTTTTGTCACAACAACCCGGGAGGAACTGGGCAGGTTGTTTTATATTAAAGCCTCCTATCGGTCCTCACAACAAGCCGGCTTTATTTTCTATGTTTGGTAGGTAGGAAAATAGCCTCAAAGGAGGAAGGTGACTCACCCTAATTCACCTTGAGATGGCACACGCTGGATTCAAACCCCTTCTGTCCGTCTGACCTTGCAGCCCAAGTTTGTACCCTTGGATTCCAATACCTTCTGTAAAGTCTGGGCTTCTCAGTCGGCAAAGCGCAGAAACCCCGCCGGTGTGCCCGAAAGCACACGTGGCTGAATCTGGGCTGAGTCCTTCTCAATTCTTCTACATTACAAAGGGATAACCAAACTACCTGAATGAGAAGTTATTTAAAAACCGAGCTAGTGGGGCGCCTGGGTGGCTCAGTCGGTTAAGCGTCCGACTTCAGCTCAGATCACGATCTCACGGTCCGTGAGTTCGAGCCCCGCGTTGGGCTCTGTGCTGACGGCTCAGAGCCTGGAGCCTGCTTCCGATTCTGTGTCTCCCTCTCTCTTTGCCCCTCCCCTGTTCATGCTCTGTCTCTCTCTCTGTCTCAAAAATAAATAAACGTTAAAAAAAAAAAATTAAAAAAAAAAAAAAAACCGAGCTAGCGAATAAGGAATAAGGGTAATAATACCAATAACATCGTTGAGATTGGAATCCTATCAAATGTATAACAAAATACACGATGATGCACAAGACGGGGCTACATAGGAATTAAACCAAAATATAGACTGTGTGTAAAAAATAAAAGTCTCATGTAGTCATATGGAGGGCTTGGCGGGGGGGGGCGGGGGTGGTCTACAGGGGAATGTCCCGAGGTAAGAGGGAGAATTGGTTATGACTTCATTTTTGTTTTCTCTCAGAAGGACGAGGCCCCCAGTCGGTGCCATATTCCCTCCTTCCATAGCTTCTGATCTTTAGCAAGGGTATCTAGGCCCTCAAACCAAGCTGATCTCCTCACTCTGGTATCAGCCCTGCCCCCAGTGCTAATTGTAGATGTTTTTATAATATCTACGAACTCATGTACTTAGTTTTTCAAAATTTCTGACTTGAAGCAAAGTTCCAAAAATAGCCACAAAGAATCGCTATCTATCCTTCAGCCAGATTCTCCAGCCATTAACATTTAACCATGTTTGTGCTCTATCAATCCGCAAATTTTTCTCAACACTTGCTCCAAAGTAAGTTACAGACACGATGCCCTTTTACCCCTAAATTCCTCAGTGCATATTTCCTAAAAACATTCTCTTATCAGGAAACGAACATTGATACACTGTTAATTAATCTGCAGACCATTCCGGGGCTCCTGGGTGGCTCAGTCGGTTAAGCGTCTGACTTGATTTCAGCTCAGGTCGTGATCTCACGGTTCATGAGTTTGAGCCCTGCATCGGGCTCTGGCTTGCATAGAGCCTGCTTGGGATTCTCTCCCTCCCCGACTCTGTCTCTGCCCCTCCCTCTGCCCCCGATCAAAATAAATAAACCTAAAAAAAAGAAGAAGAAGAAGAAATCTGTAGACCATTCAAATATTGACAGTTGTCCCACAAATACACTTTATAGCAAAAGAAAATTCCAGATCATGCTGCATGTTGGGTTTATGTGATATTTCCTCATAATTAGATTCGGGCTGTGCATTTCGGGCAGAAGGCATCACTGAAGTGCAGTGCCCATGATCTCCTTAGTTAAGGGGGTGTCTGCCTAGTTTTTCCATTCCAGAGTCACGATTTTTCCTTTTATAATTAATCAATATCTTATAGGGAGATAGCTTGCTCCCTACAAACTATGTAAGGAAGTTTCCTATACTTCATCAAACTTTTACCCACTAGCTTAGCGTCCCTTGATGATTCTTGCCTGAGTCAGTTATCTCTGTAATGTCTGCAGAAATGAGGTATCCTATCACTTTGGGACAGAAAGAACCTTCTGAAATTGGATTGCATCAGTCGAAGAAAGTAGAGAGCCTTGGAAAAACAAGTAGCAAGGATCAAAAAAAGAAAAAAAAAGAAGCATAAAACCACTTAATTTTCAGAGCAGCTTCATGATGTAGTTTGTTTGTTTATAATCTCTACACCCAATGTGGGGCTTGAACTCACAACCCTGAGATCAAGAGTCGAATGCTCTTCTGACTGAGCCAGCCAGGCGCCCCATGATGTAGTTTAATCGGAGAGCTTGCCTGGGGTGTTATTGGCATTAAGGCTGGCGGTTTGGATGAAGGTGGTGGCGGTGGGGAATGATGGCCAGGGGTCACCTGGTGCCCAGGACGTCTTGCAGGAAAGAAGTGTTTGGAAGCAGCACCTGAGGGAAGTGCTGGGTAGGAAAGGGCTGCGAAAAAGAGTCTCCCTCCCACCCTGCCCTCGCCCTTCTCCCCCTCCCCCCTTACCTGGGACAAACCTGGCTTGCTTCTCTGGAAGTCCAGGGGTGCCTGGTACAGACACTGATCTCGAAAGCTTGGTTGTGTAATTTCCTCTGGGAGATGCAGCCCCACTAGTCACCTTTAGTGTTCCCAGCAAGAAAGAAGCCATTTCACAAAGCGGGCAGGGGAGGGGGGCCAGCCGAGGCCAGCGACCTCACTCCCAGAACTGGGCAGCACCCCGCTCAAGCGGGTTGGGGTGCGGACGGATGAGGAGTGCCCTCGATGGCCAGTGGCCGTGCATCGGGCCGCCCGCTGCTTCCTCTAGCTTCCTTTAAGCTCTCCTCCTCTTCTGCCCCCAGAAAGCAAAGGGCACCTGCGTGGGTTTGGTGCCACCATGCCGTGAGTGTGTCCAGAAGAAGGCTCGCCCCCCCCCCCCCCCCAGAAACCGGCTGTCCTAACAGTCGCAACCTCCCCCAGGTCCTCCCCCCACTCCCAGGACTGCCATCTAGAAGAGAATCACTTGTACACCTGCGTGTGAGTATAACGGTAAGCATCAAAAAAAAAAAAAATCAACACACACACACACACACACACACACACACATAAATTGGGGGCAGGGGGTGGACTTTAGCACAAATGCTTATGGACACCAGGGAATTAATAAAGAAAAACGAAAACTCATATGAACCCTTTCAGGCTACAAAAATTTTCCATAAAACGTTATTTGTGCGTAAATTACCTCAAAGCAGGATTTCTCAAACTGTTAGACATGAATAGGTGTCGCATGGAAAAAGTTTTCATGGTTAAATTGCTTCGGGGATCTTGAGATGAACCTGGTCCCAGAGGCTCCAGGTAGCGATGTCGTTGTGGGTCTTTTAGGAAGGGGCCCGAGTGCGTGTGTATGTGTGTGTGTGTGTGTGTGTGTGTGTGTGTCCCAACTCACGGGCCCAGGAGACGCGCGTGCTGAGAAACGCACTCGGGACCAGCTGTCACAACACAGCTGCTCGCGTTCATGGGGAGCCCTCACTGCCGCCTGGTGCTAACAGGGCGTCGTGTCTGAGGCCCCTGGGACCGTGCCGCTACCTCGTCTGCTGGCACAGACGTGACAGCAAAATAGTTTAAATCGTGAGCACGAACGAGGTGCCCATGGGTGTTTGCACCCCTTTCCCAGAATGCAAACAAACCCGAACTGCTTCTCAGAGCTCTGCGACACTCTGTGTTGACAGAATTGTCCCTCAGAGCCTTTCATGGTGAACTGGCCCTCTGGGGTCTGGCGAATGCCATCACCTCTCACGGACCAGCGGCAAGACGGCATGGCATGGCTGGATACGGTTCCCCCAGAAAACCAGCTGTCGTGCGGAGACCTAGCCCAAGGAGGGTGTTCGTGCAACGCTGATAACGATTTTACATTCCGGTTACATCCTTTATCTGCAGTGACCAACGTTGTGTCGTTTTCATGTACGTAAGTATGTATGTATATAGTTTGGTGACCATCTTGGAAATTGTTCCTTGGTCTATGCTGCCTGCGGATGAATTTAGCTTCAAAGGCTGCTTCTGCTTTTCACCCTGGTGGGAGGCATCAGCTAACCACCCCCTGCCCTTCCCCCTCCCCCCCCCCCCCCTCCCCCCAGTTCTCTGTACAGCCAGCCTGGTAGCCTGGTCTGGCTATTACCACTTCTTGGGCGCGAATGGCCACCACCGCTCGGCCAAGTATTCCACGGGGAGCTACAGATTCTAATTATGTACAAAGAGGTGTTGGTACGATTCCTTGACTTGTCTCCAGGCTAGTGATGTCTCTTTAGTGCTCAGCTGAAGTGTTAGGGGGGACCTCCACGACCTTGTTGTGGTCATTTTCCACCACTCGCCCCCACCTCCAGAAATGTCCAGAAAATGCAGAATATTCCTTACAGGCCACTCCATAAAATCTCAACCGCCCTCTTAAAGGTAGAGTTCATTCCAGGGTAGGTTTATGATTTTTTTTTTTTCTTCTGACTTTGGGTGTGTCTTTTGGTTGATCTGAATAGTTTGTGTGTGCGTGTGTGTGTGTGTGTGTGTGTGTGTTCCTCCAAAGTCCTGTTTATTTTGATTCGCTGTTGTTAAGCTCTGAGAATACCACTATCCTAAAAATACACTGTCCTATGAAGTTCTTACTTAGGGAGTCTTCAGATCTGACTGTAGAACAGATTCAAAGTTATAAGAGAAAAAATTCACATGAATTAAGTTGGAATTTTAGAGTATACGTATTTGTCTTACCACCCAGTGGGAGAGCTTTGGTTCAAGGCTGTGATGTTGAACTTGAACTGCTCATTGACGTGACCCCAGGGTATCAGAAGAGGTCCTTTGTGATGATCGGGTACGCGATACTTAACGTGATCCTGTTTGCTTATCTACAAAGTGAGTCACATCTAGCTCATATGAGGTCCTGTGAAGGCAGTCAAGTGACTCAGTTTTCCTCGTCTAGGGTTAAAGTGATGGGATGAGGTGGGGGAAGAGGTGGAAGGAAGGACAAGAAGGCCAACTCATACTTTAAAGACACAAGATGTTGAGAATATTTTTATGCGGCTTAGTTCACGCTGACATATAACTTCACATCTTTTTTGGGTTGTTTTTGTTTTTGTTTTTCACACATTCCCCTCCCTGCCATCTTCACCTGGCCAATTTTTACCCATCTTTCAAGGGCCAGTTCAAATGCTGCCTCATCCAAGAGTCGCGAACACTTCTTTAGATTCGTTGCATCTGTTCAGCTCTTAAAATCCTATGAAACTTCACCTCTAGCTCTTCTTGACTTGTCGCTTTATACCTTTCTTCTTTTTCTTTGTTTTATTAAATTCTTAAAAACTTATTTTTATTTTTGAGAGAGAGACAGAGCACACCTGGGGGAGGGGCAGAGAGAGAGAGAGAAAGAGAGAGAGAGACCCAGAATCCGAAGCAGGCTCCAGGCTCCGAGCCGTCAGCACAGAGCCCGACTCGGGGCTCGAACTCACGAAGCGTGAGATCAGGAGCTGAGCCGAAGTCGGATGCTCGACTGACTGAGCCACCCAGGGCCCCCGTACCTTTTTTCTAATATAGGTATTTATCTACATGGAGCTCCTACACCAGAAGGTGAATGAATGCCTGATGAAGGATCCAGATCTGTTTCTTCTGTTTTGACTTGCTTGTTGCTACTCTTAGCCCTGAGCATGGTGAGTTTCAGCAGCAGCGGCTGGGAGTGAGTCTGCCAGCTCAAGAGCCAGTATGGCACGAGAGGCTCCCACCACTCTGCCGGAACCCAGAGAGGCAGCATTTTGCCTGGGTTCATGGGGAAAACCAGCCAGTGGGTCCTGTTCTGGGTTGAACTGTGTCTTCCAAAAGACGCTGAAGTCCTTATCTCCAGTGCCCGTGGGTGTGGCAGTGTTTGGAAACAGGATCTTTGCAGATAACCAAGTTAAGAGAGGTCACTGGGGGGGGGGGGTGCAATTCAATAGGACTCTGTCCTTATAAAGAAAAGGAGAACGTAAACCCGATGACCATGCCGGCATGCCAGGAGAATGCCGCGTAAGACGAAGCGGTGCAGGCACGAGTCAAGGAATGAGAAATGTCGCGAGGAAACCCGCAGACGTTAGGAGAGGGGCATACCACAGATCCTTCCCCGGAGCCTCGGCAGGAATCAACTCTGCCAACACCTTGATCTTGGACTTCTGGCCTCCAGAACTGCGAGACGGCAGACTTCTGTGGTTCGAACCACCCATTCGTGGTCCTTTGTGGCAACAGCCCTCGCAAAGTAGCGGATGGTTCTTGAGAGGGGCAAGTCCCTTAGACACATCACGTACACAGTTTTCTCAGTAATGTTTGAGACCCCTGCTGTTTCCTCCGGCTTACGCTTGATGGGAATGCTGTCACAGGCCAGTAAAAGCAGTTTTCCAAGGTCACACGGATCACTCACCCCTGCTGAAACATGGAGGTAAGATCTGACTTCGGGTTTAGCTGACCAAGCCTATGGCCTTCCCACTGCGCCCTACTGCCTGTTCCCATCCCTCCCCACTGCCCCCTTTCTAGAGTCCTCGGTAGCTTTAATGCCAAGATTTGACCCTCTGATAGCAATGAGCATCTATGTAGGGCTCGCTACACATGGCTAAAGCACACACTTTCGGACCTCTTGAATTGCACAAAGTGGGACTGCAGACATATTCAGGCTCAGCCCTAATATTTGTGGGACCGCTCCTGAGCGGCCCAAATACTATGTGTCTAATATATCTAGTCTATATACATCAAGTGATACATAAAACATGATCTAGCCTCTTACCTTGTAAAATAAACCTTTGTATTAATTCCGATTCTTCAGAGAAACAGAATCAATATGAGAGAGAGAGAGAGAGAGAGGTTTACTTTAGCAAATCGGCTCATGTAATTATGGAGGTCAGCAAGTCCAAAATCTGCAGGGCTGGCCAGCAGACTGGACGCCAGGAAAGAGTAGAGTTGACGTTGCAGCTCAAGTTCAAATGCAGTCTGGGGGCAGAAGTCCTCCTTTCTCAGGGGACCACAGTCTTTTCTTTTTTTTTAATGTTTATTTATTTGTGAGAGAGAGATACAGACAGACAGAGTGTGAGCAGGGAGAGGGGCAGAGAGAGAGGGAGACACAGAATCCGAAGCGGGCTCCGGGCTCCGAGGTGTCAGCACGGAGCCCGACTCGGGGCTCGATCTCACAAACCGTGAGATCACGACCGGAGCCGAAGTCGGCTGCTTAGCCGACTGAGCCACCCAGGTGCCCCTCAGGGGAGCACAGTCTGTGCTGTTAAGGCCTTTAAGTGCTTGAGCGAGGCCCATCCACGTGTTCATCTGCTTTACTCAAAGTCCATCAATTTAGATTTTAGTCTCGTCTTAAAGATGCCTTCACAGCAAACTCCACAGTGAAGTCTGACCAGATGTCCGGGTACCTGGCCCAGCCGAGCTGGCGCACAAAACTAACCACCACCGTCTTGGAAGGACTTGGGAAGGTGGAATTCTCAGACCCCGGGGAAGTGTGCATCAGAGCGAGGCGATACCAGGACCGCTGATGGCTGGCTGAAGGCCCTTCCTTGTGCTGCCACTCACCCCTTCTCTTCTCACCTCTGCCCCTCACTCTGAGCAGCCTTGCACGCAGGAGTGCGGCCTTCCTAACCCGCACATCGAAATGCTATCTGCAGCTCTGCAGACGGCTGTCTCTTGGCCTAGGGAAACGCGAGCTGCCATGCTGTGTTCCCTGGGGGAGGAGACCTGAGCGTCCGATCTTTCCAGAAACACCTAGGCGGGGACTTTGTGGTCTGTGGTACCGGGAACATGGGTGGAGGGGGCTCCAGGAGGGCGGGAACTCACAGACTCTTGTCTGGAAGGGCATGGCATGCCAGGGGCAGGGTCTCCACCTCATGGGGAGCGAGACCAGACTCTTCTCGCCTGCATCCAAGGAACGGGTATAGCTTCTTAGGCTCGGTGTGAGAACCTGAGATTCAGAGAGCTTCTGTGAGATGCCTCAGGGACTCAGCTCCTCTAACACACGGCGGGCTCTACCGGCTGCATATCCTAACTCCCAGCCAGTGCGATGGCCACTGTTCCACTCAGCGTCGCACTCTAGACATCGGGCTTAGTTTCATCCCAGATGCGTTGCTTGAGGGATCGCTGTAAGCCGTCCTCAGGTGTATGTCATGAAACCATCTGCAGCTAAATGTGTATCGAGGGAGTGAGTCTTTCTAACATTCCCATGACCACTGCTCTTGAATAAAATACTAGGTTGAACCCTATGAAACTGCCATTTTTACAGGTCCAAAAAATGGTTAACTATCGGCGATTTTACATGGTTCAATGTGTTACAAAAGTATTAATATCCTTAGTCATCCTTAATATCTTTATCACAAACACGGACTAGTCTTTCGATAAACTCCGTGAAGATAAAACAAAACACAAAAACAACCTCTTGATACAATTAAAGACTGGAATTACTACCTAACTTCTCTGGGAGCTTGGTGAATGCAAAAATAACGGAACCAGTGGGGTCAGGCACGCAGAAACACAAGTTCTTCCTTAAACTCTCTTCTCCTTACTCTGGTCTTTGTGGGTTTTGGAAGGTGGTTGGGACCACACGGGTGGGTTTCGTTTAAGTGGTTGGAATGCTTGAACTGGAAAGAAACAAAGAGTAAGATAGTAGTCACGATAATATGGTGGTAAGAGAAACATAATAATATTTTACAAGTGGTTTTAGAAGGCATTGGTTCATTCAACCTCTGTAAGAAGTCTTTTGAGGTACAGAGGGTAGGCGTGATTTCTATCTCTGCTTTTCAACTCCTAGTACTTATGGAGTACTAGGCATTGGTCGAGTTACACTGCATGTATTATGTCACACAGAGAAATGAAAAGACTTGCTCAAGGCCACATAACTAGCGAATGGGAGGCTGGGACTCAACTCAGGTCTTCGGATCCAGAACCATGGTGCATTCTACTCTCTCCATGATCTCCACTGGTCTGCAGTGATGACCCACCTCATCTGTGCATTCCCTGCCTCGAATGCAGACGGGGCTGACAACATTGTGTTCTACAGGCTGATCCAGGAGGACCCCGAGCTTCCTTAGGTTGAGGACGGCGTCTTCCACACCTTTCTATCTCTGTGCCCAGCACAATGCCAGACACATACAGCTCAATGAATATTTGCGAGATGAATGCGTTCTCCAGTGCACTAAAAATCAATTGTATAAAAATAATTGTATGCTTTTATGCATCCATAAAGCTTAAGTTCTCTGGGATTTGAGCTGGTGATAAAAATAACCTTTCTTTGATAGAAAGAACATCGCATAGGAATTATGAGGGCTCTGTTTCAGCTCTGGCTTCACCATTTATTAGCTGTGAAACCTTGGTTTCCTCACTTTTGGGCTTAGAGGCTGGTCCGCATGGCATCCATAGGAACTTTCAGGTTTCAGAGTCTTTGCTTTTGATGGTAAGACATACTAGGAGGACTTTTATTGCCTGTTCAGGGCATTTGACCTGAGAAAATTATTCACTGTGACCTGGGAAATTATGTGAGCAGCATAAAGCGATATTTTTGCTTAGACCAATTGGAAGCAGCTTTTGATTTCAAGAAGGAAAATCCTTTGAGGGGGATCTGCATACAAAAGAGGCAGTGAGTAGATTGTTCATATTAAGGAGATTAAACCTTCAACTATTATGGAGTCTTATAAACCAGTCCAACTAGATGCTCCTGTTAAATGGAAACAAAGAAATCCTTCCGGTGACCAGAAAACTAAAGCTGAATCTTCTAAAATTCCTTTACATATGAGTGTTTTGTGATCTGAACTTGAAAGTTTAGAACAGTGCTCAAGTACAGGGCTGTTTAGGGCGCATTCCTGAGAGAACGCAGATGGCTGTAAGAAATCATTTTTAATGTGTGCTTAGTCCCCTAGCAGTACCTGGATTTCGGACCTCTGAGAAGGGGGCTCTAAAGAAATGGGCTCAGGACATGACTGCGAACCAGTCAGGCTAGAATAATCAAACACGTTAGGCTACAGACAGATGGAGTAAAAAATTCAAATTTAGGGCAGTTTATTAAATGAGGTTGAAGAGACCATAACTGTATCCATGTGTACACGTGTGTGCATGACATATGTGCGGCATGAGTCTGGAAACGGGAATGAGAATTGGGCCCCCCTGCCCCCGAGAAGGCTCCGATGGAAGCATCCGGAAGATTCAGCAGGCCTGAAGTCCAAGACGCTCATTGGCAGAACTCGTCTGTCAAGAAGTGGAACATTCAGGGGCGCCTGGGTGGCTCAGTCGGTTAAGCCTCCGACTTCAGCTCAGGTCACGATCTCACGGTCTGTGAGTTCGAGCCCCACATCGGGCCCTGGGCTGATGGCTCAGAGCCTGGAGCCTGCTTCCGATTCTGTCTCCCTCTCTCTCTGCCCCTCCCCCGTTCATGCTCTGTCTCTCTCTGTCTCAAAAATAAATAAACGTTAAAAAAAATTTTTTTTAAAAAAAGAAGTGGGACATTCAAAGATGCGATGAGATTTCTGAAAAGTGGATGCTGTTTCCAGCTTCTCAATCAGTTTCTATATCTCACACGCTTCGCATCGCACTAACCAGGGAACAAGGGCCTTGCTAACGTGAACAACGCTGAACCGGTTAAATGAACTAGCTGTAGGATTAATGATGGAGTGGACGTGAGAGCTGTAACCGTTATTGAGTCAGAGCACCAGGGAAGGTCAGGAAAGGGAATCCAGTAGCTGCCTTCCAATGGCCAGGAGTGTGCGGCAGGCTTCACGTGCTTTTGTTTTGTTTTGTTTTGTTTTGTTTTGTTTTATATAATTTATCGTCAAATTGGCTAACCTACAGTATATACAGCGTGCTCTTGGTTTGGGGGGGTAGATTCCTGTGATTCATCGCTTACGTACAACACCCAGTGCTCATCCCAGCAAGTGCTCTCCTCAGTGCCCCTCACCCATGTTCCCCTCTCCCTCCTGCTTTTTTTTTAAGTTTTTATTTATTTATTTTGACAAAGCGAGAGAACAGGAGGGGTAGAGGAGCAGAGAGAGAGAGGGAGAGAACGAGAATCCTAAGCAGGCTCCACACTGTGAGTGCAGAGCCCGACGTGAGGTTCGAACTCATGAACGGCGAGATCATGACCTGAGCTGAAATCAAGAGTCGGACGCCTTAACGGACTGAGCCCCCCGGGTGTCCCCACATGCGTATTTTTGTTTCATCTCATGATAAGAAAGTTGGGCGACAGAAAAGAGAAACCTTGTCTGATCTCAAACTAGTAACTTGATGGTTCCAGGATGGAACACAGGCTTTTTGACCTACCGTAATTATCTCGTTTTCATCGTGTGCTGAGCAGGACGCTTGCTGGATGCTGCTTTATTTACTTCTCACAACAAGGATGTGCTGTTGGTGTTGTTAATCCCTAAGTTGCAGATGAGGAAAGTAAGGCTCAGAGAGGCTAGGTCACTTTCCCAGTATCACACAGCCAGTAACCGGCAGAAAGAATAATTATCAAAGTCGTGCATTACTTTTGTACGTGTATGTTAATATCTACAGTTAAATGTTTGATTAAGTTTAACTCATTGCGTGATCATCCTTGGGGTTAGACGGGTGATTATAGCTTTTTGGTGTGAAATACAATGCTTCAGATATTTGAGGACGTTTGTGGAAACCAAATACGACTCAATCAATCAATGTTTATTAAGTGTTATTCTCGCTAAAGAAACCACAAAGTTTGTTCTGTAAGTAAAACCTAAATAGTGATTCATCAACTTCTCAATTGTTCATCCTTTTGATACATATTAGCTGACTTTTTGTGCTATTCTGGTGATTATTTTCATCGGTGGCTCATCATCTGTTGTCTACCGGATCTGACGATCCTGTCACCATTCCGTCACGAAGATTATGTAAAAACCAAAGTCGATGTGGGAACTCTGTATAAAATAGCATGTTGCTGAAACAAAATGAAGTGTCCTTTCCCTTTCAGAGAAGTCCCTTATTTCCCAATAAAACCAGACAACAATAGCACATGGCAAGAGTGGAAGTGAGGGTGGAAAAAGTACAAATGAGTAAAAAATCAATAGAGAAGGGATTTGTGCTCTAAAAGAAAAATCTCTCTTGCAGAGATGTTATCAAACATGATCGGCCTTCAATAGTGCCTTTACAATTCTTTCTTTTTTGTTTTTTCCTTTACAATTCTTTCTTTTTGTACACAGCTGCAGCTAGACTTATAACATGTTTTAGTATTTGGTTACAGTGTGATTGCCTTTGGGTCTCATGCAGGGCCAGAAGGAGGAGGAGGAGGAGGGGAAGGAGGAGAAGGAGGAGAAAGAGAAGGAGAAGGAGAAGGAGAAGGAGAAGGAGAAGGAGAAGAAGAAGGGGAAAAGAAAAGAAAAGAAAAGAAAAGAAAAGAAAAGAAAAGGAGAAAAACTTAGAAGCATTGGAAAAACTGCATGGTGCCTACAGGATGTCCTGTCACATTTATCTGGTTAGACAGATGCGTGACTCACTATAAAACTTGACACATCGGAAATGGTTTTATTGTGCCCAGTACTTCTCTCCTCGTAAATATTAACACATAGGTTGGAGGGTAACAAGGTATATTTGTCCTAATAGAAAAGTATCCACTCTAGTTGTTTTCAAGGCGAAAGAAATTGAATCTCACACATGTAGATGGGGAGAGCCCAGAACGTGTAAGCAGCACCAGGCCAAGCCTTCTATCTGCACTCTCAAAAGCTCCAGAAGTTCTGCTCCCGTAAGTTGCTGGTAATAAATGGTCCGAGGCCGGTATCCCTGGATGGAATCTCTGTGTTTTACCATTGTTTTGCAAAGCTGGGATAGCACGCGCTCAACTAAAATACTTAAGTATTCTAAAATTGCAAAAATTCAGGGGCCCCAGGGTGGCTCAGTCGGTTGAGCAACCGACTCCGGCTCAGGTCACGATCTCACAGCTCATGGGTTTGAGCCCCGCGTCGGGCTCTGGGCTGACAGCTTGGAGCCTGGAGCCTCCTTTGGATTCTGTGTCTCCCTCTCTCTCTGCCCCTCCCCTGCTCACACCCTCTCTCTCTCTCAAAATAAAAAAAAAAAATTTTTTTTTAATTGCAAAAATTCACCGGTAATCGAATACAAGGTAGAACAAAGGCCATGTTTTCAATTCCATAATCTTTTAAAAAGCAAAACAAAATGAGGACACGCAAAGGTGTCTTCTGAGTGTAGTTCTTGACACGGTCTTAGTTAGGTTGCCTCAAATGTCTCCTCAGCACGAAAACTTCTTGACTGGATGACCTGAAATGATCTTTCTCCTCTCCATATATATGTATTGCCAAATAACATCATTAAAAAAAAAATTAACGCAGAGAGAAAATTTCCCTTGGTCCCATTATTGGAAATACAAAAGGATAACACGTGACCCTAGCTTCTTCCGCTTTCATCCATGTTCTGACAGTGGCCGGGCGCGTGTGCATGTGCAGGCAGGTCTGTGTGTCTACGGAGAGTGTGTGTTCAGGGGTGTGTGTGTGTGGGAACGGTATTGGCACGTGTGTAAGGGTGTGTGCACGCAGGGGAGCGTGTGCGTCAGGGTGGGTACACCGATGGGTGTTCAGGGTGTAATTATGTGTAAAGACATTTGTGTGCGTAGATGAGTGTGTGTGCTCAGGGCTGGGGGGGGTGCGGGGTAAGGGCACGTATGTAGGAGCACGATGTGAGGATGTTCGTGTGTGTTTGTGCAGGAATGCGGATATGCAGGCGTTCTGTGTACAGGGTGTTAGATGCACGTGTATAGCTTTGCATGCACACAGACATATGCGTGTGTGTGTGTGTGTGTGTGTGTGTGTGTGTGCATGTGAAGTGTCATGTCCGGGGAAGAAATTTTGAGACGTGGGTCAGCCACGAGGATCTGTGGGAAGTGTGGAAGAACAGAGGGGCTCGCTCCCACGACCCCGCGATCATGCCCCGAGCCGAAATCGAGAGTCAGACCCTCAACGGGCTGAGCCACCCAGGCGCGCCCCAAGCTCGGGAACCTCCGGACTCGCTAAACTTCGGGTTTTGGTGTTTTAAAATGAGCAGACCGCGACTTCAGTGGGGTCTCACCGAGCCCCAGCCTGTCGAGGAGGTAGCGTAGCTTGGCTCGTGGGAAATTCTCCCCGGACGGTCTCAAAGGAGAAGGAGAAGAGGGAGAAGAGGAAGAAGAAATTTCAGGGAAATGCAAGGAATGCTTTATTTTGATACCGAAAGAGGAACTACTCTGCGTTTGACCTTTCAGACTCTTTTCTGCCGTGTCTAATTCAGAGCCCGGGGACGAGTGCCTTCGGACGGCGTGGAGGAGAGCTTAGTGGACAGCTCAGCTCTGAGCTGCTGATGGAAGGGAAGAAGAACAAGGCCGGGGGTGGGGGGTGGGGGGTGGGGGGCGAGTTCAGTGAACTTTCATGCACACGGGAAGGTGCCCGCCGGCCACCCTGGGGGAGTGTGTCCCCCAAGACCGCTTCTTACTGCGGTGGCCAGGGAGGCACGACTCCCCGGGATTTAGGGGGACGCAGAGCCGGGTCTGAAGACGGGATGCCCGTCCGGGGTGCGCAATGGAATCAAAGGAAAAGCGTGATGCTCCGTGTAATCTGCCATCTTCATCTGAAGATACGGTTTATCTAAAGAAAACGGGTCGCATTTCCCCTAATTTTTGACTTCCGCTCTTCTGCACCAATTCCTTAACCCTATCACCAAGGCCCATCGCCAGAAATGATAAAGCTTGCCATCGATCGCTCTTTCTCTACTGCCCCTTTTCTCGCTTCTTCTCTCGGGCTGGCGGGTACCGTTGCGGGGGCTTTTGGCCACACTCTCTCGCTCTGATTCCCACAAGTATTCGGCACGAAGTTGTTCACTGTTGAGCGTTCTCCAGGCACTAGGCGCCCTGACGGGGGCAATTCTTCCATTTCACGGCACAGGAGAGGGCATGCCAGCAAGATCGTGAGTCTTGCCCCAAACAGCCCAGCTCTGCGGCCTGAGCCCAGGCGCTGCACACTCCTCCTCGCCGAGCTGGTGCAGCGGAACCTGATGCAGAGAGAGGCTTTGTGCCAACCCCTCGTGGCAAAAAGAAACTACGGTCAAATCATGCCCTTGTGTTACGTAGCGTAAAATGCACGCTCACGGATACTAGTTTGTAAAAAAAGTAAGATGGAAATAAGTAAAGGAGAAGTCTGTCTCCATTCGAAGCCAGTTTAGATGTTAAGAAAAAAAGGAAAAAAAGTGGACCTTTTGGCTTCATGTGGAACTGATGATCCTGTAAAACAAAGAATGAAATTCGTCAGAAATCGAAATTTCTTGATATTGTTTTTGCTTAGCGTGAGGGTCAATCTTCAAAAAGGTCTTTTTAACCAATTAAATTCTCAAAGGACATTTTTTAAAGGACATTACAAGTAAAGTTAAAATGAGAAACTGAGTGTAACTACAGATATTAGGGAGAAGAGAGTCCCCACGGGCTATCGAAAGGCCTAGAAGGGAAGGACGTCCTTCTTTGCCGTGAGCAGACTGGCTCATCCCAATTTAGACAGAGCCTGTCCACTGAAGAGGGGAACTATGCATTTTTTTTTGTTTGTTTCTTTTTAAAAGTCTTCATTACTGGGGCGTCTGGGTGGCCCCATTGGTTGAGTACCCAACTCTTGGTTTCAGCTCAGGTCATGATCCCAGGACCATGGGATTGAGCCCTGCCTCAGGCTTGGAGCCGCCTAAAATTTTCTCTCTGTCTTCCTCTGCCCCTCTTTCCTGCTCACTTGCTCTCTCTCTCTTAACATAAAAATAAAATAAAAATCTTCATTACTGTTTGTTGTGTTGATGCTTGAGTTCTCTAGATTTAGAACGTGTAGACCTTTGGCAAATAGCATGCTGATTTTTCTGGTAAATTAACTATTATAGGCTGAATTGTACCCCCCTCCCTCTCAGATTCAACCCTTAGTACCTCAGAGTGTGACTGTATTTGGAGATAGGGTCTTCAAAGACGTATTTAAGTGAAAACGAAGGCAGAGGTGTGGGCCCTCATCTGATGTGACAGGTGTCTTTTCAAGAAGAGGAGATCAGGACACAGACATGCACAGAGGGAAGTCCATGGGAGGACACGGGAGAAGGCGACCATCTTTTGGCCAAGGAGAGAGACCTTGGGAGAAACCAACCGTGCTGACACCTTGATCTCAGACTTCCAGCCTCTACAACTGTGAGAAAATAGATAGCTGCTGTAGAAACCACCCAGTCCGTGGCATTTTGTTATGGTAGCCCTAGCGTACTAATAAATCAACCAACCAAGGAACAACAACAACAACAAAAACCTTCTCAGGACCCCAAACCTATTGGCATCATCCACCCTATCCTATCCTTCTCCAAAGACAGAATCGTATGATAGAGAGATAGAGACAGAGAAATAAATGTGAACAAAACGTGTGTGTGTGTGTGTGTGTGTGTGTGCACAGATGTGTACATGTGCATACGGGTACATACCGATGCTTCCTCCTTCTGCTCCCCAAGAAGGCCCGGAGCGGCAACACCCCCATGGAAATGAACACATCCAGTGCCTGGGGCTTGACTTCTCAATACCATTATCCTCTCAAAAGATACAGGACTCCTGGGAGAAACGGTCAATTCTGGAGCTGGGGCAAGGAAAGCACAAGAAGAGGCTGGAAAGAATTGTAAAGGTACTATTGAAGGCCGATCATGTTTGATAACATCTCTGCAAGACAGATTTTTCTTTTAGAGCACAAATCCCTTCTCTATTGATTTTTTACTCATTTGTACTTTTTCCACCCTCACTAAGAAAGAAAGCAAGGAAGTACTTTAAAAAGTCCGAGGGCACGTCGGAAGGAAATTGAGGTCACTTTTTATTTTTTTTATTTAAAAAAAAATTCTTTTTAACGTTTATTTATTTTTGAGACAGGGAGAGACAGAGCATGAACGGGGGAGGGTCAGAGAGAGAGGGAGACACAGAATTGGAAGCAGGCTCCAGGCTCTGTGCGGTCAGCGCAGAGCCCGACGCGGGGCTCGAACTCCCGGACAGTGAGATCATGACCTGAGCCGAAGTCGGCCGCCCAACCGACTGAGCCACCCAGGTGCCCCTGAGGTCACTTTTTAAAAGCACACACTTGTTAGGGGCTCCTGGGTGGCTCAGTCGGTTAAGCGTCCGACTTTGGCTGAGGTTGATCTCACGGTTTGTGAGTTCAAGCCCCGCGTCAGGCTCTGTGCTGACAGCTCAGAGCCTGGAGCCTGCTTCCCTCTCTCTGCCCCTCCTCTGCTTACTCTCTCTCTCTCTCAAAAATAAACAAACATTAATAAAAAATTTTTTTAAAAAGCACACCCTTGTTAAATTTGGGTCAATCTGAATATAAAATAATGAGAGTAACAAATTATAATGGGTTCTAGGTAACAGATTGTAGCCTATTGAGTAACATAGAAAGGAAGAAGTTGTGATAATATGTAAATTGGACGTATGATGAGGAACAGGATATTTCTATAGTTTCAAAGTTTTTCCTCCACGAAAAGGTTATAAATTATAAAGGGAAAAAGGGTAACCGTCTAGTGGAAAAGCCTGGCAGACACAATTTCATCAAGTGACCAAAGTAAGGAAGCGAACTGATATCGTGACCCGAAGGCATACGCTGAGGACACAGCGTCTCTTCTGTGGCATTTCATCAAAGACTCAGCACTTGAGCCTAATTGTGCAAAGAAGCATCAGAGAGGCCCGATCCAGGGACTTCCTGCAAAATAACTGGCCTGTAATCTCAATAAGTGTTGAGGTCCTGAAGGTCAAGGAAAGGCCAAGGAGCTGTTCCGGCCTACATGATGCTAAAGAGGCCTGACGGCTACGCGTGATGTCTGATTCTTGTCTGGATCCTTTAGCTCTAGAGGACATTACTGGGATGACTGGCAAAACTGAAAAGGTGTCTGAAGACTGGATGGCAGTAACAGTATCAGTGTTAATTTCTAAAATTTAAGAGTTGTTTTGTAGTTATGTAGGAAGTACGCACGAAGTAGTCGCAGATGACCGTGGTTTAACAGGTTTTGTTATCATTTAGGTACGGGAACGAGAGACCGCCATTGAAGATCTATCTAGTTGGTTATAGTCTCCGGGCGCCGTGGCACCCCACACAGGCCCACAAGGGGAAGCAGTGTCTGTAAGGAAGCAGAGGGAGTGAAGGGAAAAGGTAGACCAGAGCTTTTACTCTTGCTTCCATGGGAAGAACAGGCGAGGCAGGGCGAGCGGGCGTGGGATTGGCTGTTTTGAACTATCAGTAGGCTCTCGGGCAGAGAAGCTGTCCTTCTTGTCTGGTACCTGCTTTGGGGCGATCAGGTGTTTGGTGAAGATCATGGGTGCGGACTCTGGCTTGGTTGGTTTGCATTGAAAAGCATGCTCGATGCGGGTTGTTCGTTATCTTTAGGAACGGGCTACCCTGCTAGGGGCGGCCCCTCCAGGGGCAGCAAGACCCCAGCTGTCAGAGCATCAGAATACAGAAAATAAGAGACATGGTTATCAGAGTTGGGACGACAGATCGGCAACTTCGCATTAAGCGATGGAAGAAAAATGTCTTCATCTTGCACCTGCAACTTTCCTATAAGTTTATGATGATTTTGAAATTAAAAAACAAACGAGAATGATTTGCAGGTGTGTCTACCTTCACTGCACTGAACTTCTGGATGGCAAAAGGGATGCCTTATATTTGCTTTGCATTCCCAAAGTGCCCAGAACGCTCCAGCACTTAGTGGGTGTGAAACAAGAGTCAACGTTTTAATGAGTGAAACAAAAAGGTCTTGCTGCTTTCCCTTTGTGTCGTTACCTCCTCTGATACTTCCCATTAAAGAATCTGTCCTCTTGGGGCCCCCAGGGTGGCTCAGCGGCTTGGGTATCTGACTCCCAATTTCCACTGGGTTTGGTTCATGGTCTCACGATTTCGTGAGTTCGAGTCCCGTGTGGGCTCTGTGCTGACAGCACAGAACCTGCTTGACATTCTTCCTCTTTCTCTGCCCCTCTGCCACTCACACTCTGTCTCTCTCAAAATAAATAAACAAACTAAAAAAAAAAAAAAAAAAAAAAGAATTTGTCCTCTCCATTTATGTGGAGGGCAGTTTGATGTTGCACATTGTGTGTTTTTCCGAAATCAAAGTCTGCTGCTTTTTCCAGATTCTCAAGCAAGTATGAGAAGTCCAGTGTGAAAGTCATGCACCTTAACTTTGTTACGCCCTCCTTCTTGTGCTGCTCGACAATTACTTAGACCCTAAAAAGGACAAAATCAGAGTTATTTTTACAGGTACTGACAACAGACTTCCATTATATTCCATACTGGATGAGTGGCCATATTTCCTCAAATGGGAAAACAGGGCTTGGCAAACAGAAAAATTTAAATTAGAACTTTCTGGAAAATCTGGTCATTGTATTTACATGAGATGGAGAAAAGTTTCCGGCATGAGTTACAGAACAGTGACTGTGGGGAGGGGTGTTGAGGGAAAGGGATGCCGTGATGTGCCAGGTTTGAGACTGAGAGAAGGTGACTGGGGGAGGGGCAGCCATCTTCCCTTTGCACTGACGTACCCTCTACTTGTCCTGAGGATGGCCATGGGCTCGGGGAGAATGGGGGGAAGGAGGAAGAGACCCTCCAAGATGCTGAGAAGGAAAAGGAAAGGAAGTCCTGTGGTTGTGGAGCCCCCTGATTGGGACCCCACTCCCTGGTCTATTATTGTTGAAAGATGGTGATGGGTTGGGACATATTAGTCAGAGGCCACCAGAGCTGATAGGGGACCATCGTGCCACCTCAAGAGACACTAGGGATTACAGAAACCAATGAACAGAGTGTCCTTGTATGTGGGGTGAGGGATATGAATAGACGATGTTCTCATTGTAGATACATTCGTGGGAGATAAAACCATAAAGAGATGTGCAGGAAGTCAAAGAGTTTGGGGGTGTGTGATTATTCAAAGGTGACACCAGATCGGGATTATTCAATAGGCAGACAATGTAGGTGCACAGAGCACTGGCAAAAGAGGGGCAGGGTCAAGAAGGATAGGAAAAAGGGGGGGTGAGAGGGAGGAAAGATACAAGGAACGGAGAGAAGAAAGAAGAAAGGAATGGAGGGAGAGAGGGAGAAAGGGAGAAATTACCCCAAATTTGACCATAGAGAAATCTAGAAAGAAGCGGTTTTGTTTCAGCATACATGTATTTTTGTATCGTATGGCTTACTTACCCATTGCTGTTGCTTTGCAAGACATATGAAGCGCACGCTGAACTTTCCGGGGCGAGGGACGTGTTGGAGACGAGAGCAGGTGAATGCCAGAGCCCTTCAGGGCCTGGCCAGTGATGGCCGAGGTCAGACGTCCCCCTGGTCTGGCCTGCCGAGGCCCAGTCTCTTTTTACGAAGACAACTCTGGCCTTTCAAGCATTGAAAACAAAACTTCACACTTGGGATAAAGGTTTGAGAAGATCTGCAGGCTTCGCTTTAAATTACAAGTTACTCGCTGCGTGTTGTAATTCTTGCCCCGTTAGCCTTGAACCAGCCTTCCCAGGGCACGTCTGCTCGCACACTGTTAACACGAGAGACACGCTTGTTCGGGAAAAGCCACAGTCCTCTGGTACCAAAAATAGACAGCAAAGCAACACGTTTCCCAGTTTCCAAGACACGGGGACAACGGAGGCCTGGCAGAGGCCCAGCAGACGCCCCAGCGGCCCTCAGCCCCTTCCCTCGGAGTGTCCGTGATCCCTGGAGCTCGGAGCCCTTCCCTTGCGGTCAGCACGGGGGGTTCGGCGACCTCTGGCACGTCCACGGCCGTGCTCGAGTTCTGCCTCATTGGCTGCCTTCGCCACGTATGACCAACTGAGGCTTCCCCCGGAACCTTAACAGATGGTCTGCTCTGTGTCGTGCTCCCGAAATAACACTTCTGGCCACTCGGAAAAGAGATGGCCAGTTATCAGGAGCCATCTGCAGTTGGGTGTTGCCGGCTATTTCCTCAGACGTCAGCCGCCAGGAACTGCCCCCAGACCGTGCTGCATTATCAGCGGCTGGTATAAATCTAGCATCCTACAGCCCTTTCCGATAACTCTACCGTTTCCATGAATCTATAGCTGTCTTTATACCGGGCCTCTAAATTTGAATGAAAAGTGAGAGCATTTAATCTGTTCATCAAATTTTTTGGCGTAAATAGAGCTGACCTCGGGAATGTTCTTGGGGTCCATCCAGTTCATTGTTCAGCCCCACGTAGATGTGTCCCCAGATTTTGTTATCTCTCTTTCATCCCTTAGCGGGTATATCGTAACCCCTAAAAGGCAGGGAACGTCTTATCCTACGGGTCAGTCATGGTAAGAGGATTATTCTTTATGGGCTTCGAAAGGACGTGTGTGAAGTCAGTGTTCTTCTTTTGTAGGCAGCAGAGGAATGTGAATTAGATAGAAATCTAGACAAGATTAAAACCAAGCTACCCGGCTGGTGGGGTCAGCACTTCCTTCCCGCAGCTCTATGGTGCTGGGCGGGCCACAGCCTCCATCTGGCAAAAAAAAAAGAAATAAAAATTAAAAAAATAAAGGTTATTCCATGAGATCTGTGAACCCTCCATGTAGATACGGCCAGATTCATAGACCGTCTCAGGAAGGTGGGGCTCTTACCAGTTTCGCAATAAATGCTCATCCTGGATGTTGCATTTTCTTTGGGAAAGACCTGAGATGGATGAGGGGTTATGATGAGGGGGGTCTATAATTCTCATGGTAGGGACTGAGATTATTGGATGGTGAAGCTGGCTGTAAGGGGCAGATACAATCCTCCTGGTTATCGGAGAGGGTCCTACCCCATCAGGATGGTCCGTTTGGTTGGCTGTGGATGAGGTGACTGTCCCAGACCGAAGACCAGAATCGAATGGGAGGAATATGGGAAGTGAGAGACACAGAGAACTTTTGTCCTGGACTGTTGTAAGGAACTAAGCAAGTCCCCTGGAGAAGGCTCCCCGCGAGGCAGGAGGTAAGGCCATTATTTGAGAAGCCACATCCTGTGGAAGCAAAATAGTAGCCACAGGTATCAGTGTTCACGTTCTAATAGCCACCTTAAAGAAGGCAAAAAGAAGGTGGACTTCATTTTAACCATATATTTTATTTATCTCCCAACATCCAAAATCCTATCGTTAAACACGCAATTGATATAAAAAATACTAATATGTTTTGGATTCTTTTTTGGAACTGTTGGAAATCAGGTGTGTGTTTTCCACTTAGAGCTCTTACCGCCCACATGTCTAGTTATCCTTGGTCGCGTGCACCCTGGACGGTGAGGCGCAACAGACTTGCAAAGAGCTGAGGCAGTGACTCCTGGGACCCTGAGCTTGTCCTCTGGGAGCGGAGGGTATATGATCACTACTATCTGAAACCCGTTTTTTGTTTGTTTGTTTGTTTGTTTGTTGGGACCATGACTGTAGTTATTCTCTATATGGCTCCTTCCTTGGTGGTCTCTCCCCTTTGCTTGATAAATGCCAGGCACGTGTTATCCTAAGTGGAATTCTGAAAACTCATGTGCTTGAGTCCCTGGTGGGAATACTTAGGATAACGTAAAGAGAAGTCAAGAGGAGTGGCTTTGGGCTGGGGACCACGGGTGAGGAGGGAATCCCAGAGAGAGACGTCCCGCTGTTCCTGTCCACTCGGACTTCTTCCGGCGTTTTCTGTAGCTGTGGCCAGGGTGGCGACAGACCCAGTGCCTTTCTAGGGCTCAGCTAAGTGGGGTCCGGAAATATATGAAGGTGGAGGGAAGAAAGAATGAAATAAACGGCGACGGATAGAAGATACAGGTACGACAACGTCAAGCTGTGGTTGGTAACTCGAAGGCTGTGGCAGCCGCAGGCTGGGACCGCCCTCCATGTGGCACCAATGAGACAGAGCGTGTCGGAAAAACTTTGGGAAGCAGAGAGAATAGATCGATAATGACAGTAGAAGATCCCCCTCCGGGGCCAGTGCAAGAAGGGGTAGCCCTTTTATCTACCGTTCAGCCTGAGTGGATCCGGGGTGACCTGGAAATTCAAACACAGGATTGTCATTACCAGTAATGGTACCAATCAGTTGGTGTTGGGCAAAACTTTTGACGTTCTTCTGTAATCAAAAATAGCATCATAGGCAATTTGATGTATGAAAACAAAACAATGGGGGTGCCTGGGTGGCTCAGTCAGTTAAGCATCCGACTTCGGCTCAGGTCATGACCTCACAGCTAGTGAGTTCGAGAGTTGCGTCAGGCTCTGTGCTGACAGCTCAGAGCCCGGAGCCTGCTTCAGGTTCTGTGTCTCCCTCTCTCTCTGCCCCCGCCCCGCTCACTCCCGCGCTCTCTCTCAAAAATAAATAAACATTGAAAAAACTTAAAAACCAAAACAAAACAATGAGAAAATATAATCTGTTGAGAAAGAAAATCTTTCCCATCCGAACTTTATTGCAGCCCGGTATTTGAAAACACCTTGGGAACCGTGTGAACGGTCATTTAAAGTGCTCCCTGGGAGTGGGCATTAGGATTAGAGGGCTTCTTAGCAAACCAGCAATTTGGAGCTGAGGCTGCTTGCTGAGAAATTCCACTCCAGCAAAGAGTCCCCCCACCCCACCCCCTTGGGCTGCTGTTAGGTAAGGCGTGCATTCCTGAGAAGCCTGGGGTGGGGGGGCAGGGGGATGCAGGTTCCGATTCCCACGACTCCCATGATTCCCATGACATGCCCTGTCCTTTGCGAGAAGGTGCCCTGGCTGTGCCCAGTTCTCTCCCCTCCTGAGTTCACATTCCCGGGGAACAGCAGAGCCTTGTTGGGGGGGGGGTCACAATGGGGAGTTTGCAGGGATACCGTGATACCCCATTGGAGTTTCCCTTTGAAATCCTTCTAAGGTCTGAGTCTGCAAATGAATCAGAGAGATCGCGTGGGGGGTGGGGGGGCACAGAGAAGGCATTCAGAAGCCCACACTTGTCTTCGCTGGCCCCCACCCTCTCCCTGGACACCTGAGTGGCAGTTGGAACCACTGTCTCTCCCCCCCGCCCCCACCACCACCCTGCCCTTAACTATCTCTCCACGGCTGCCCTGGATTCCTCTCCACTCAGCCTGACGCTGTGAGATTAACACAACAAACTGTGCCACTACCCCTTCCTTAAAGTACATTTCTGCATATTTCGGACATGTGTGCAGAGTTTACTGAACTGTCCAGACTTCCATGCCTCTCTGTGCAGAATATTCTGCAGGCAGATCATGGAGACAGACGCTGAATGGGAAGGCAGGGGGTGCCTTTTTTTTTTTTTTTACAACCCCCCCTTCCCTTCTCCTTCTCACGTCACACGGATACCGTGCTCAGACCTCCTTCATTCCGCAGCCTTTCATGAGACCGACTTGGTTGGAGGTGCTGTGCCTGTGGGCTCGCTCTACCTGGAGGGGAGCCAGCTCTTCAGCAAAATAAGGTCTCCCCGAGTTACAGGGTTCAAGGTGCATATTCGTGAAGGTAGAAATTAGGCCCCTGTGCTGCCCCGTTACAGATGCGCGCAGATGGCCGTGCGACATGCTTTTAGCGTGTGACTCTAGGTTAGGAAAACAAATGATGGGAGCGGAGTGGAGGCCTTTAGCTAGAAGCTGAAAAACAGTTTGGGACTTTTCTTTTTAGGAGGCTGGCAAGGCACTTAATATCAGACCCTGGAGACCGACGCTGGAAATCGGCAAGGCAACTTGACCGATAACCTCGATGGCTTCATCCAACAAAAAGGACAAGACTGCGGGAGGGGCGATGGACGTGATATTCTTTATGAGCATCTGGCCCTCCTGGAGCTGCCTGTCTGTTCAGCACTGCTTTTATTTTGCATCCCCCACGAACGGGGAGGGAGTGTGGCATTCGCTCCTCTCGGCGCCTTGGGCGGCTCTGAGGTCTGGCTCATTCCACGACCTGGGGCAGAGATCGATTTTTTTTTTTTTAATTTTTTTAAACGTTCCTTTATTTTTGAGAGACAGAGCATGAGCAGGGGAGGGGCAGAGAGAGAGAGGGAGACACAGAATCCACAGTAGGTTCCAGGCTCTGAGCCGTCAGCACAGAGCCTGACGCGGGGCTCGAACGCATGAACCGTGAGATCACAACCTGAGCCCAAGTGGGACGCTCAACCGACGGAGCCACCCAGGCGCCCCGGAGAGATCTAGTTTTCATTCAGTTTCCCAAATAGTTCACTCATTTTTGGAGGAAAACCAACATCTCCTCTGTCAGTATATCCAGCCTTCCTTGATCCACGCGTTTGGCAACGATTAGTGGTCTGTTTACTGAGTTTGCGACTCAAGGGGGCAGGCAGGCTGGCATCCTCACGGGAGGGCTGGGCAGACCCAGAAGGGCCAGGGGCCTCAGGGCCCTGCGGCCTCCCCAGAGACAGAGCACCCTGAAATCCGGTGACACCTCCTGCCTGGAGTGACTTCTCAGGTCCGCAGAGAGCTCGCCAGCTGTCAGCCAGCTGGTCACCCAGGAGGAAGCCCCGGGAATGGAGAAGTGAGAAGTTTCAGCATCGTAACTAAGGGCACGGCTCCTCTGACCGTGGCCGGAAAACCACGAATGGAAAAAGAAAAACTGCCCCGAGAAACATTTGAGGACCTGCAGTGAGTGCACAGTGCTGGGGCTTGATTTCCTCCCCCGAATTATAACAAGCGACCCGTCACTTTTCTTTGTCACTGCAGAGCCTCTCCCCTGCCCCTCGGAGGTTCCAGATCTGACAACGGGCCTGGTTGAGAAGGGCAAGACTTCCAGGTCGTCTCAAGTTCGGTTTCCAGGAGCGTCTCGGTGAGTTTAGTGACTGCAGTTTAGCCGAGGACAGGAGTGGGACCCCTCCCCTGTGTCCCCGAGCCCGGTCACGTTTCCAGGCCGGCCCCTCTGGTTCTATGTGACCTTCCGAGTTCTGTGACGGCTCTGAGCTCTCTTTCCTCCGTCTGCAAAGTCTAGCCAATGGTGGCACTCCTGTCCCAGGCCTTTGTGAAGAATATATGACATTAGGTCCAAGAAGATCATTTGGTAAAGCCTTAAGGCATTGTTTCAATCTTTGGTTAACAAGTAACCAACAGAATCTCTCACATAGAGATGTCAGTGTCTAACCCCAAACTAACTTTCCCCCTCTCTTTTCTCACTTCTTCTTTTTCATAGAATCGTTACACATTTTGTGATTAGATTAAGCCAGTAAACATCTAGTGAGTTCTACAAGGACACTGAGCTATACAGGTGTGGTTTGAAATGCTCCCAAGAACCTTACCATCTAGTGGGGACGAAACACACACACATATTAGAAGTTTTAAGTGGTACTCACGTCACATTACATAAAAATGTATAAAACATAAAGAATATTAAAATCGTATTAAAAACTCCCAAATGCACAATTAATTACTGTATTAGTTTGCTAGCTAGGGCTGTCATAGCCAAGTACTGCACACTGGGTGGCTTTTAGGGAACAGAAATTAATTTTCTCACGGGGCTGGAGGCTAGGAGTCCACGATCAAGGTCTTGGCAGTTTCTTCTGAGGCCTCTCTTCCCTGGCTTAGAGTTGGCCTTCTTCTCCCCGTGTCTTCACTTACTCTGTCATTTGTGCGTACCTGTGCCCTAATCTTTGCACAGAGGGACAGTAGTCATTTTGGATTAGGGCCCACCCTAATGACCCCATTTTTATTTAATTACCTCTTAAAAGACCCTATGTCCAAATGCAGTCAGTCTGAGGTGCTGAGGACTTGTAGTTCAATAGAAGACTTGTGGGGACATGGTTTGACTTTATAACAATAACCAAGTAAAGGGTGTGGACTAAGGATCCAGATGCTACCGGGGGAGTCTTGGTGAGTCACAAATGCACTTCCTACAGCGAGCCCAGATCCAAACATACAAATCCTTCTGTGCTTCTCTTGGTCATAGGCTGCCTGCAAATTAGTGCTACTTAAATGAATTGCCATCTTCTAGTTAAATAAATTCCGTAAAATTCCTAACATAGTGTTATCTCTATAGGATGTTGTCCCCCATATGCAAATCAAGGGAGCAAGTTCAAACAATCATTTGAATAAATGACTTTGCTTGTGAAAAGCAGTAACTAAGTTTATTGCAATTTAATTATTTTTCTCTCTCCCCTCACTCCCTCCCCTTATTCCTTTGGAATGGGGATGGTCCACAGGCACGAAGACTTGAATATACGCAGGCCATAGTTGTGACGGAGGCAGGTAGTCAATACCGACGTGGGGCGGGAGATATTTTGGGGAAACTCGGTGGTGCAGAGTCGCTATATAGATGAGGTGGCCCTGAAACTGGGGACCTGAACGTACCCGTATATCAGTAGATTCAGTTTCATCGGATTGTCACATGGCTGCACAGAACCTCTTGGTTGAATTTTACATAGTATTTCTACAATAGTTCTACATAGTTCCGAATTGCGTTTTTCTATGTGTATGTACCACAATCTGTTTAAAAATTCAGTTCTTTTTTTTTTTTTTTTAATCTATGTCTACACTGTTTTCAACTCTTTACTCAAAAGAGGACTGCAGGGAACATCTACATGATGAGTTTTATTTGCATTTAAATTCATACTCTTCTGTAGCCAGACTTTTTTTAGTATAGCAAAGTGTTATGCTCTCGGGACCTCTGCTTCTGCTGGTTAGTCATCAGGGTTCTACTCAGTGACTGAGGTGGGGTGGCTATTATACCCTTTTCTCCACACACACAGACACACACACACACACACACACACACACACTCTTCACTGACTGGTTTCTTCGGTAGGGGGACCCACGGCAGAAGGAAGGAACGACCAAGTCAGAGGCAAATTCAACTCTGGAGTCTGGAGCCCTTGAGTAAGCCCCGGGAGACTGGTAAAGGAAAACCTTTGAAACTCTAGGTAGCATTGAATCCAGTCAACAATAAGGGCAGTCTTGCTATAGAAGTAAAAGAGAGAGTTAAGGGAATTATTTCAACAGCTGCTAAAATCTCGAATAATGTAGCCACATCCCCTAATTTCATTTTCTACAATATCCATTTCAGCTTAAAGCCTAGTCTAGAACAATTGTTTGTTTGTTTTTTTCTTTTTGGATAGGTATGTCAGAGACAAGCACGGAATAGAGAGTACATATTTGGCACCTGGTTTAGAGAATAAAGATTAAATACAATACTTTTCGACATGGTTTTCCCCTTTGTTTGAGTCAATTCCTAAATGTTAACAGATTAAACTCTGAAATTAATTTTTAGCTTCTAGCACTACTAGAAAATCAGAAACTGTCAGGTGAAAAGGTAAGTATTTCTGGTTATTGATTCCTTTATTTTTTTGTTAAGCTAAAATATAATGGGAACTTCCCAGCTAATAGTGGAGCTCTGTCCTTGGAGCACGAAAAGTTGTCATAAGCAACATGTAAACGAATGGGCCGTGTTCCAATAAAACTTTATTTATAGACAGTGAAATCTGAATTTCATTTCATTTTCACTTGCCATGAAATAAAATACTTTTCTCCTTAAAAAAAAAAAAACTCTTTATGAATGTAAAAACCATCCTTCTCTGACAAGCCTTACAAAAAAGGTGGGGGGCCAGATTCGGCCCGTGGACCACGGTTTGCCGAGCCCCGACCTAGAAGAACGGAGGGATTTCAAATATCCAACCACTGTCTTTTGATTAGTTACAGGAAGTTGAAGGAGGATTGGTGTGTGATAAGATAAGGTGTGCCAGCCAGGGAGTGAAGCTTTCTTGCTGTAAGTATTTCTAGAGACTGGCGATAGCCCTAGCAAGTTCAGAACTGTTGTGTCCCTCCCAGGTTGTACTGTCTACTGCATGCTGGCTTTCAACAAGGGCCACAACATGTTTTGAATGAAAAAACACCTGCTTACGATGCTAACCAGACTCAAAGGCAGAAAGCGTAGCAAATGAAATCTTTCCATCCAAGCAGGCTTTTCCGGTAGTGAGACTAAAAAAGCAGCAGCACATACTGGTGAATCTGTTTTCACATTTGTAGTTGAGGGCATGACATGGTGACCCCACCTGGGAACGCGCTTCTACTCTGAGTGGCTATGCAGTAGAAGCTACCAGACCTCCCAAACAGGGAAGCTGTCTCCAGAATGTTTCCTGTAATGGACCCATAACTACCTTTAACCTTGAATCCCTCTTTTTGAAAATGGGATTTTAAATCCCACGTTGAAGAGTTGCTTAGGAAGTAACAGAAATAATACCTTGTATTTTCTTAGTGCTTTCACAATCCTACAGCATCATTTTCATCAACATCCCATAAATAGTTCTATGTTTTGAGACCACGTGGTTTCTGGAACAGTGATAAGTGTGCCAAACCCTACAACACCCATGAGAGACTCTCAAGCAAAGGAGCTTCAGCAAGACCCTGGGCTGTCCACACAGGAATGAATGACCCTAAGACCGTTAACCACTCGATTATACCATCTCTTCACTTATCCTCCTGATTATTTTGTGGACCGGGAATTGTTATTTCCATTTTGAAGAGCAAAGAGTCGGAGACACTGAATCACTTGCCCAAACTGGATCAAATCGCCATCTTATGACCTCAAGCCCAATACCTATGCTTCTTTACGATTAAAACAATACGATCAGGAAGGTGAGGGTTCAGGGTTTAAAAATGAGAAGACAAAAAACCCTAACATTCACGCTTCTAAGTTTACTCGTTTGCAAGAAGAAGAAGATTTAAATGTACAAACCTTAAGAAGGCAGTTTTTATGTAACAAAAATAAAAGTCTCTCACTGGGGGGCTTGGATGGTTCAGTCGTTGAGCGTCTGACTCTTGATTTCGGCTCAGGTCATGATCCCAGGGTCGTGGGATCGAGCCCCACATCGGGCTCTGTGATGAGCGTGGAGCCCGCTTGAGATTATTTTTCTCTCTCTTTCTCTCCCTCTGTCCTCTCCCTCTCTCACTCTCTCTCTAAAAATTTTCTTACTAACATTCCGACAAACATTTTTGTTAAATTGAGCTATAACCGATGTACAACATGGTATCCGTTTTAGGTGTACAACATGATGATTTGATAGATGTACACATTGTGGTTACCATGAGCTGCATCACCACACAGATACAATCCTTTTTTCTTGTGATGAAACTTTTAAGACCTACTCTCTTAGCACCTTTTTACTTTAGTTATTTTGTTCTTTTTCAAAATTGAGAAATGATTAATATAACACATTACGTTAGTTTCAGGTGAACAACATGATATTTGTAAAAATGGGGTTTTTTTCATGTTTATTTATTTTTGAGAGAGAGAAAGAAAGAGAGAGACAGAGTGTGAGCAGGGGAGGGTCAGAGACAGAGGGAGACACAGAACTGGAAGCAGGCTCCAGGCTCCGAGCTGTCGGCATAGAGCCCGACGCGGGGCTCGAACCCACAGACCGCTAGATCTTGACCTGAGCCGAAGTCAGACGCTCAACCGACTGAGCCACCCAGGCGCCCCCACGATTTGATATTTGTACATATTGTACAACCATCACCACGTTAAGTCTATTCACGTGTCACCACTGTTACAAACCTTTTTTTCTTGTGATGAAAACCTTCAAGGTTTACTCACCGATTTTCAAATATGCAATATGCTATTGTTAATTATAGTCAGCATGCTGTACATTAGTATATCGCTAGGACTTATTTATCTTACCACTGGAAGGTTGCACCTTTGACCACCTTCACCCATTTTGCCCACCCCCTGTCTCTGGCACAGTTTTCTGCATCTATGAGTTTATTTTTAGATCGCACACACAAATGAGCTCATACGGTTTTGTCTTTCTCTAATTTCACTTAGCATAATGCCTTCAAGGTATATCCATATTGGCAAGAATAGCAGGATGTCCTTCTATTTCGATCCCTTCTAGGATATATCTCACATTTGTCTGTTGATGGACGCTTTGATTGTTTGCATATCTTGGTTACTGTGAATAACACTGCAATGAACATGAGGGTGCAGATATCTTTTTGATATAGTGATCTAGTTTCCTTCTGATAAATACCCAGAAGTAGAATTGCTGGATCATATGTTAGTTCTATCCCAACATTTCTGAGCAACGTCCATATCATTTCCCAGAGTGGTTGCACCAATTGACATTTCCACCAATGGTGCCCAAGTGTTCCCTTTACTCCAAATCCTCGCCAACACTTGTTATTTCTGGACTCTTTGATAATAACCATTCTAACAGGTGTGAGGTGATATTTCATTGTGGTTTTAATTTGCATTTCCCTGATGATTAGTGATGGTGACATAGTTTCATGTCCCTGCCGGCCATTGGACGTCTTTGGAATAATGTCTGTTCAGATTGTCTGCCCAGTTTTTAATTGGAGTTTTTGAGTTGTAGGAGTTCTTTATATATTTGGATATTAACCACTTACCAGACATATGCTTTGCAAATATTTTCTCCCATTCTGCAGGCTGCCTTTCCATTTTGTTGGTTTCCCTTGCTGTGCAGAAGCTTTTTCGTTTGTTGTGGTCCCACTTATTTTTGATTTTGATCTGAGATCCAAAAAGTCATTGCCAAGACCTGTCAAGGAGCTTACCCCTATAAGTTTGCATCTGGTTTTATGTTTTCAGGCCTTATGTTTAAGTCTTTAATCCATTTTGAGTTGATTTTTGTGTATGGTAGAAGAAAGTGGCCCAGTTTCATTTTTTTTTTTTTTTTTTTTTTTTTTTGCATGTGGTTATCAAGTTTTCCCAATCAAGCTTTCCCATTGATTGAAAAGACTGCCCTTCTCCCATTACATATTTTTGGCTCCTTTGTCATAAGTTAATTGGCCACATATGTGTGGGTTTATTTCTGGGCTCTTACACTGTTCCATTAATCTAGGTATCTGTTTTTATGACAATACCATACAGTTTTGACTACTATGGCTTTGTAATATAGTTTGAAATCACCGACTCTGATGCCTCCAGCTTTGTTCTTCGTTTTCAAGATTTCTTTGGCTATCCAGGGTCTTTTGCGGTTCCATAAACATTTTAGGATTATTTGTTCTATTTCTGTGAAAAATTCCATTGAAATCTTGATAGGGATTGCATCCAATCTGTACATTGTTTTGAAAAACATGGACATTTTAACAGTATTAATTCTTCCAATCCATGAGGATAGGTATCTTTCCATTTTTTTTGTGTCTTCATTTTCTTTCATCAAGGTCTTATAGTTGTCAGTGTACAGGTGTTTTACCTCCTTGCTTAATTTATTCCTAGGTATTTTATTCTTTTTGGTGCAATGATAAATAAAAGTGTTTTCTTGGTTTCTCTTTCTGATAGTTCGTTATTGGTGTATAGAAATCCAACTGTTTTTGCATATTGGTTTTTTATCTTGCAACTTTACTGAATTTATCAGTTCTAACAGGTTTTTGATAGAGTCTTTGGGGTTTTCTATATACGATACCATGATATCTGCAAATAGAGACAGTTTCATTTCTCCCTTTCTGACTCGGATGCTTCTTATTTCTTCTTCTTGTCTAATTGCTCTGCCTGGATTACCAGTACTATGTTGAATAAAAGTGTCAAGACTGGGTGTCCTTGTGTCCTTGATCTTACAGGAAAATCTTTCAGTTTTTCACTGTTGCATATGATGTTACCTGTGGACTTGTCATATATGGCCTTTATTATGTTGAGCTACGCTCCTTGTATATCTGGTTTGTTGAGAGGTTTTTTTTCATGACAGCCATCTTTGATTCCTAATTCTTCCTTAAGAGCAATGATGAATACTAGTCTTTACTACAAGCCAGACACATAGAGCACTTTACAAAGTCATGTACATGAACTCATGTAATCTTCATGACCACTCTATGAAATAGGTGTCATTATTACCTCTGTTTTTCAGATGGAGAAACCAAGGCACAGAGAAAGAGGGTCCATTTCTAGACTCATCTCTGTATCCTTATAGGTTTGGGGCATAGAGGGACCCCTGGTTTGGTAAGTCTCATTTGGGCAAAAGAGTACGAGAATTCTGGAGACGGTACCTGGGTTCGAATCCCAGCTACCTCATTTACTAGTTGTGTGAACTTGAACAAGTAACTTAGTCTTCCAGTACTTTAGTTTTTTGATCTGCAAAATGAGCAAAATACTATCTCATAGAGTTCTTTTTTGTTTGTTTTTTAGAAGATTTTTTTTTTAATTTTAGAGAGAGAGCCAAGGAGGGGCAGAGAGATGGGGGGGGGGGGGAAGAGAATCTTAAGCAGGCTCTGCGCTCAACGCAAGCCCGAGGCAAAGCTCAATACCACAACTCTGAGATCATGACTTGAGCCGAAATCAAGAGTCACACGCTTAACCAACTAAGCCACCCAGGCGCCCCTCTTGTGGAGTTCTTGTTATGTATTAATGAGTTAATATACACCGAGGTTTTAGAGCAGTCTCTGCCCATGGTGAGCACTGCATTATTTCGTTGACCACAGAAGAGGTTGGCTCTGTGGAGCTGTTTCCCAGCCCTGATGATAACTTGTGCTGATGGCATCCATTTTCTCGAGTCTGCTCCCTGTAATGATGGAGGGCTGGGCTGTCAGATAGCTAATGAGGAAGTGAGGTAGATAAAGTTACATGAAAAATTATAATTATGTAAGTTACGGAATAAGTACTACATATTGATATATACACAATTATGTAATAAATATTACATATTGGTGTATACTATATATATATATTTTTTTCATTTCTTATTGTGGTAAAATATACATAAAACTTACCATTTAAAATGTGCAGTTCATTAAGTACATTCAAATTGTTGTGCAATCAACACCACTGTCCATCTCCAGAACGTTTTCATCATCTCCATCGTAAATACCGCACCCATTAAACAATAACTCTCCATTCCTCCCTTCCCCTAGCCCCTACTGACCACAATTCTACTTCCTGTCTCTATGAATTTGACTGTTCAGGAGTGGAATCGTACAGTATTTTGTATTTCGATGGAGAGATCGAGCACCAAGAACTGTGTATATGAGTTAGACATGATCCATATGCTACACTTCCATTTGTTTCCTTTCTTCTTTTTCTTCCTCTTCTTCATTTTGAAAATAAACCATCTGGTGCGCCTGGGTGGCTCCGTGGGTTGAGCATCTGACTCTCGATTTTGGCTCAGGTCATGATCTCACAGTTGGTGAGTGTGAGCCCCGCACTGGGCTCCGTGCTAACAGTGCAAACCCTGCTTGGGATTTTCTCTCTTTCTCTCTGCCCCTCCCCCCCTTCTCGTGTGCATGCACACTCTCTCTGTCAAAAATAAATCAATAAACCAACATTTATGGGGTGCCTCGGTGGCTCAGTTGGGTAAGGGTCCAACTCTTGGTTTCAACTCAGGTCATGATCTCACAGTTTCATGGGTTCAAGCCCCGTGTTGGGCTCTGTGACAGTGCAGAGCCTGCTAGGGACTCTCTCTGTCCCTCTCTCTCTGCCCCTTCGCCACTTGAGCTGTTTCTGTCTCTCTCAAATAAATAAATTAAAAAACCTTTAAAAATAAACATTTATAAGAATAAAAATAAATAAAAATAAACCATCTTTCTTTGCTTTTTCATGTGGAGAGAAAGGTCTCCCAAACCTGGGGAGGAGGCACATAGACTTTAGGGCAGGAAATAGTGGCAGAGGAGAAGGACGAGCCTCATGAGAGAGGAAGAACAGGAAATCATTAAGACATAAAAAGTATCCCTATAAAAAGAGTAGTAACTTTCTTACTTTAGAGTCTGACCTTCCTGCTGATCGACGTGACTTACACCATGTGTCCACTTCTGATCCAATTGCTGTGACAGGACAGATGTGACTATACTGGTTTGCGTTGGCTACTCTCGGAACCACCCTTAGAGTAGAGGTTAGGGTCCAGGTACCCAAATCCTGTGGCAGGGAAATTCGGGGTCCTTTAGGAATGACTGGTAGGTTGGTAACCATGAATAATATCCTCTGTGATAGTGCATGGCTTAGTAACACCAGATAACGTGGATTATACTTCATAAGGCAATTCAGGGAATATGAAGTCAGGGCTTAAATTAAGATACCCCAAGTTCAACTTACCCTTTTGGGATTCAAGTGCTGACTCGACAGCCTTGCTCCCTGACTATGATGTGACTCTGATAATTGAGTATTGGATCTGGTTTTAAAAGACTCGCATTATGGCTCCTGTTCTCAATAACAAATCTGCTCTTAGAACCGCGGTCTGGGCCCTGAGCTCTAGAGGCACCGCATATCACCAACGCCAAAAGGCACACAGCGGACATCCACTGGTACTCTTGGCCTGGGCTCTGCAATGGTAGGTAGGGGCAGGCCATGGATTCATTGAAACTCTCTCTTGATCTCTGCTCATGAGCAAGACAGGGATGATCACGGCTGCCAAACATCATCCTGGGACGTCAGGAAGACCAGCCGAGATAGCCAGCTATTTGGAAGGACACGCTGATCTATGAAAGTATTACACACAGGTCTGATTTGCTACAACATACAGTTGTTGCTATATTCTCTGGAAGGATATGGAAAACCTATAAGGTTTTGTTTTCTTCCAAGTGCCTGAATATTTAGTTTGGATTCAGAGTTTTTGAATGATTTATGGCTCACTAACATGGGTGAGAGAGAAGCATTTTTAAAAACTTGTTGGGGGGTGCCTGAGTGGCTCAGTTGTTTAAGCATCCGACTTCAGTTCGTGTCATGGTGTCCCAGTTCGTGAGTTCGAGCCCCACGTCGGGCTCTGTGCCAACACCTCAGAGCCTGGAGCCTGCTTCAGATTCTGTCTCCCTTGCTCTTTGTCCCTCCCCTGCTTGCACTCTGTCTCTCGCTCTCTCTCAAAAAGAAATAACCATCAAAAAATTAAAAAAAAAAACAACTCATCACACTGAGCCTTCCAAATTCAAAAACTAAAAAAATTTGAAAAAGGATTAAACTTAAAAAGTTTAATGTCAATTTTATAATCATTTAAAAAGCAGTAAATAATAGGAGTGCCTGGTTGGCTCAGTCAGTTAAGCGCCTGACTCGATTTCTGCTCAGATCATGATCTCATGGTTTTGTGGGTTCGGGCCCCACGTTGCGTTTTGTGCTGACAGCGTGGAGCCTGCCTTGGATTCTCTCTCTCCCTCTCTCTCTCTCTCTCTCTCTGCCCCTCCCCCACTTGTGCTGTCTCTGTCTCTCTCAAAATAAATGAACTTGAAAAAAAAGCAGTAAATAATAAAATTTGATCTTTAAAACTCTCCTTTTATATACAACAGTAAAAAGTTGGGCAGAACTAGGCTAGAACGTAAACTCAAAATTGGCACTTTAATATCTGAAATATCTCTAATGTCTACTTAATGTACAAAATTGGCACATGGGGATGCAAAAATCTCTAATTATTTATTATTGTTTTCATCTATAGAACAGGAAAAGTGACTTTACCACTCAGAGTCTTGCTGGGTATGAGTTTTTCAGATATGGTGAAAATGTTTATGTAAAGACCTCCCTGGTCAAGATATTTGGGGCATATGTAGTATTTTGTAATGCTGGCTGGGAGGTGCCTTTCTCGTAGGCAGAAAGGAGAAGTCAATGGATTTGTGAGCATGAGTAGAGACAGGAAGTGTCTGTCAGTACTTGGGGCAGAAGTCAGAGATTCGAGAATTGTAGGTGCTCTTGATTTTGAAACTAACTGATCATGTGATTACGGGTCAATCTCAATTTCTATAAATGGAAAGATCAGATGATGCTACAAATGCTTGCCATATATCGAATGAAGTAATTTGTAAGAAGATTGATTTGCCATCTTCTTACGAAAGTAAAAGGACAGCGACAACCTAACTATTCCAGCTAAGGACACGGAAGGCTGTGAATTAATAAAGGGTTTTGGGGCAGCCTGGGTGGCTCAGCCACTTAAGCATCCAACTCTTGGTTTCGGTTCAGGTCATGATCTCATGGTTTTGTGGGTTTGGGCCCCGTGGAGGGCTCCACGCTGACAGTGCGGAGCCTGCTTGGGATTCTCTGTCTCCCTCGCTCTCTGCCCCTCCCCCACTCATGCTGTCTCTGTCTCTCTCAAAATAAATAAGTGAACTTAAAAAAAAATACAAAATAAATAAAGGGTTCTTTACATTTTAGCAGCGGTTCTCAGCTCAATGCTTCAACTCAAAGAAGTGGTCCAGACTCTGCCGAAGGACAGTGTGAGGGGTCTGCAGGTGCTCAGGGCAGATAGTCACAGGAACTCAGGGAAGGGACTGGTCCACACCGGGTGGCAAGAGGGGACTGGGAGGTGAGAGAGTGACAAAGTCTCTGAGCTCAGAGAGCTAGGCTGAATTGGTTTTAGTCAGATGACCACGCTGTGTTGGGGAAATGTCCTAGCTGAGGGAAGGGCTTTGCAGGAGCTGGAACTGAACAGTAGGGTCCGGGCTGGATGGTGAGATGAGTGCAGAGGGCGTGGTGTGACTGGGAGAGAAGCAGAAGTGGGCTGGGCTGGCGGCTAGGCCGTGGGAAGGCGTTTGAGCGTTATTATGGGGGCCGCATGAGGGAGGGTTCAGGGATGATACTCAGGGTTTTCTTTTGGGCACAGAGAAGGATGGAATAGCCACTGAAGAGCTTCAAGTTGGGAGAGATACAATCAGATTTGGAATTTAGAGAGCTTTGCTTGCTGCAGAGTTAGAAGACAGATGGATGGGGGAACACCCTTAGAGTCAGAAACAACAGTTAGGAGGCCCCGGTAGAAATTGATGCTAGAGATGATGGTGGCCTAGACTAGGATACCATCAGTGAGAATCAGTAGGGAGGAGATGATTCACCGATTACGTAGAAATTTGAGATTCTTGCTTATAAGTTATGAATAAGAAGTCAAAACTTTTCTGGTCAACCAAGTGGCTGTAGTAACCTTCATGGCTCGGTTACTGTGTTAGTATCTACTGCCATGTAATTAATTATCCCCAAACTCAGCAGGTTAAAACCATATACATGTTTACCTTATAGTTTCCATGGGTCAGGAGTCCGAGTGTAGCTTAGCTGACTGTCTCTGATTCAAGGTGCCTCCTGAGACTGCATTGCAGGTGAGCCATTGGCTATGGCTGTGGTCTCATCTGAAGGCTCTGCTGGGAAGGGATGGGCTTCTAAGCTCACTCACGTACTTGGTGGCAGGCCTCAGGGGCTTACCACAAGGGCCTCTCAACAGGGCAGCTGGTTTCTCTCAGGGTGAGAAAACTCCAAGAGTGAAAAACAGTGCCCAAATGGAAGCTACAGTCTTTTTGTAACCTAATCTTAGAATCAGATTCTTTCACTTCTGCCAAATTCTATTTGTCCCCTCCATACTAAAGGGGAGGGGACTTACACAAGGCAGGGATCACTGGGAGGCCATCTTAGAGGCTGCTTCCTAGTTAGCAACTGTACATTAAAGACATCTTCAGGTTGTCCATCGGTAAAGATTTTAGAAGTTACTACTGCAGGGTCACCCGGGTGGCTCATTCGGTTGAGCGCCCGACTCTTGATTTTGGCTCAGGTCATGATCTCACAGTTTGGGAGATTTGAGCCCCATGTTGGGCTCTGTGCTGACAGCATGGAAGGAGCCTGCTTGGGTTTCCGTCTCTCCCTTTCTCTCTCTCAAAATGGATAAATTTTTAAAACAGAAGGCGCTACAAAATTCCAAGGAGAAGTAATTATGAAGGTGAATGCCAGATTTTAATGTGTGTTACTAAGAAGCACTAATGATTATCTGATGACAGGGCAGAGATCTAACTCTCGTACCCTCCCTTGCAGCTTTTTATCTATCTTGCCTATGTCTCTTTACATGCTACACTGTTTGCCTGTTTTATTTTCACATGCCACGGTATAAAATCTCAAGACAGATGGTGCCTCAACATATAGTTATCTGGTAAAATGCACCTAGAAACCATTTCTCTAGAGAGAACCCTGGTACCAAATGGTGAGACTGTCACTAGAATCTGAGGAGAAAGTTTAAAATATTAAAAACTCTTTTGGTACAATTCAGTTTTGGGGAAGTGAGCCATGCCATTATCGCTTCAAACTGTGGTTTACGTTTTTCTCCAGGAGAAGGGCTGGGACCATTCCAGGGAACACTGTTTTTTCTAGCATGGGTATTAATTTTGTGGGCATAAATAAATTCATGCAGTGAGTCCATGTGGTGGGGCACAGAGACAAGAAGAAAGAGCCCATGTGTGCCGTGATCGCAAAGGGTACAACTTGAAATACCTTTACAGCCCACTCTCAGTTCGCCAGAGTTTGTCCTGAGGTTAAGCCAGAACAGAGCAGGACAACCTAGATGCGTTGGCCCCTGCGAGGCTGAGCGGACAGGAATCCCAGGCTCCACTCTGACCAATGGAGAGGGGTAGCAAGACCTAAGATGGGGGCCTCAAAGTGCACTATTTGGTGTTGGAGAACATTGGAGAGATTCCTTTGAGCTATACACATTTTGAAAAAGCGGATTTATGTGTTTTCATGGTCTTAATAGTCACAATGTAAACAGCCAGTCTTCTTTAGGGAGTATTTGGGTTGTTTTCAAATTTTTCCCTATATGTCATGAATATCTTCATGTATATAATGAATATCTTCGTGGATATAACGAATATCTTCATGGATATAATGAATATCTTCATGGATATAACAAATATCTTCATGGATATAACGAATATCTTCATAAATATAACGAATATCTTCATGGATATAACAAATATCTTCATAGATATAACAAGTATCTTCATGGATATAACGAGTATCTTCATGGATGTAATGAATATCTTCATGGATATATGCCTATTTTTCCCCTTGCTCAAGGATTTCCGCAGGGCAGGTCCTCAGGAGTCAGATAAATGACAGAGGGAGTATATCCAGACTGGACTGAGGGCTAAAGATGAAGAGGTCAGGATGGATCAAGACCATGTCTAGAGGCAACATGGAAACAAGCAGCCGTGAGGCCAGTCCAACCGTGTGGAAGGCCCAGGAGGGGGAGCAGAATCCAGGGATAAGCTGGTAGGCCCCGGGGCCACAAGACAAGAAACTGCATATTTGGAATTAAAGGTACCTGTTGGAACTTAAATCCTCAAGTCATAGCCACAGGCTTGGGTTGGCAGCGAGTGTTCAAGGACTCTGGGCCATCTCAGATCCCATTCCGTTGCTTTTCCAAAAGGCAATAATGAACAGCTAGTGAATGAGTGAATTGTTTATCGTAACAAGCTATCATTGAATGCTACTACTTTTAAATTGCTAACTGAAGAGATATAACCTGGTATTTAAGGATTGTTTCAACTGGTATTATGAACTCCCAAAGTCTAGCAGTGCCTGGCATACTTATTTGTTTAATGAGTGATTAGGGAAAAGTATATTTCTTGTGTCTGTATGCTATTTGCATTTCCTCATGGGAAATTAACATTTAGATGCATTTTTTTTCTATTTATTTACTAGAAATGTCATTTAAAGAAAATGAATTTGAATAAAGGGAGCACATGTCTTAAAGAAAGTAAAAACACTTCTCCCGTCCCTCGTTGTGGGGCAGGTTAAGAAGGGATTCCCCAGAATGGCAAATTCCCCAGAGTTCTTGTGGAGTCTGAGTTCTTCATCAATGCCCGGAGCGAGGCCATCAGGCCTAGAAGAATTAAAGCAAATTCATCCAAGATCCATATCTAGTCTAGGCTCAGACACAAGTCACTGTAACAGTTACAACAAAAACCTTCAGCATATAGGTTTACTATTTGTAATCTCAGCTTATTATTGCCGATTATTTCAAGGGTTAAAAAAAATCATGATTATACTTCATTTGAGATAATGATTAATTAGTCCTTAATTTAGGACTTCCTAAGCTTTTATTTGAAATACTGCAAAAGAATCTCACCTTTCCAGTTGGAAGGAGGAAGGCTTGTGCAGTATTTCATCCTGGGTTATAAAATGCAAATCTGGTAATTTTTTCCAGCTTCAGTGACTATGTCTCCCTATCAGCTAAGGATGAAATCTGAATTCCTAAGCATCTGAGATTTCATTACAAGATACCAAAGCCTCAGAATGAAAGTGTTCCTTTTATTCTCCAGAAATTTAGATCTGCACTATCTGAACGGAAGCCATCAGTGACCAGCCCCCTGTAGGTACCGAATACATGAAGTGTAGCTGGTACCAGTGAGATGTACTGTAAGTTTAAAATACTTACAGGGGCACCTGGGTGGCTCGGTCAGTTAAGCGTCCGACTTCAGCTCAGATGTGGCTACTAGAAAATGTAAAATTACGTTTGTTGCTTATATTTCTAAAAAAATTTTTTTTAAATTTATTTATTTTTGAAAGACAGAGAGAGAGAGAGAGAGCGAGCACTGGTGGGGGAGGGGAAGAGAGAGAGGGAGACACAGAATCCGAAGCAGGCTCCAGGCTCCAAGCCTGGAGCTGCTTCGGATTCTGTGTCTCCCTCTTTCTGCCCCTCCCCCGCTTGTTCTCTCTCTCTCTCTCTCTCTCTCTCTCTCTCTCTCAAAAATAATGAACACTAAAAAAAGAATTTAAAAAAGCCAGCACTGTGTTCAGGTTGCAGGCACAGGACTCTTCAGCTTCACCAGGAGTTTGACATTTACTGATGTCTAAGCAGATGGCATGCTTTTGCCTTTGTGCCTTCTAAATGCTGTTTCCTTTCTTGGAATGTCTTGTCCCAAGTTGTTAACCTGGAAAAATCCTACTCCTGTATCTCCTCCTGTGATAACTTACCATGATGTTCGAAGGGCAGCCTTTTCATGGTACACGGGACGCTGTGTCACGCTTCTTGGTTCCTTGAGGGGACGATGTGGGTCTTTATCTTCTTTACCATTCACCATCCATTCCACTGTTTCTCAAAGTGTGGTATCTAGCATTGTTTTAGGTAGTTAAATGGATGAACATCCTTTCTATTATTATATTAGTATACAAATACTAAAAGGGATAGTGAGTTTTCATTTTTGGCCGTATTTGAAATTGCTTTTCAAATACATTTTTTTTTTTTTTTTTAACATTTATTTACTTTTGAGAGAGAGCGGGACAGAGCATGAGCGGGGGAGGGGAAGAGAGAGAGGCGGAGACACAGGCTCCAGGCTCCGAGCCGTCAGCACAGAGCCCGACTCGGGGCTCGAACTCACAGACCACGAGATCAGGACCTGAGCCGAAGTCAGACGCTTAACCGACTGAGCCACCCAGGCGCCCCTCAAATACATTTTAAGTTTTAAAAATTAGCTGAGTTAAAAAAAACTGCCGCTACACATTGACAACAGGTGTGGTGACATTATGAGGGTAACAGACAACCGCCTGAGGTCTGGGAAGCACTGGCCTGGCCGACGTCTTTCCTCTGCCTGGTTAGGCCATGATCTGGGGGTACATCAGGACTTGGGGAGCACTTCCTGTTGTCTCTTACACCCCTCTGCTACGGCCTCCAGAATTCATCGGGCAGCCTGAGATAATAACATTTGGAAAATGAGTGAGCTGTCCACAAAAAATGTTTTATGCTAGTTTTTCAATCATTTTATGACAGAAACCATTAAAAAAAAGTCAATGAAAGGAAATATCGGAAGTTAATGTACTAACTTTATATCAATAGACCAAAATCTAAGTGAAGATATTTTTTCTTCTTTTTAAATTTTATTTAAATCTAAGTAGTTAACATATAGTGTTAAAATGGTTTCAGGAGTAGAATTTAGTGATTCATCACTTACATTAAAAACCCAGCACTCATCCCAACAAGTGCCCTCCTCAATGCCCATCACCCATTTCCCCCCCCCCCCCGCCACCCCCCCATTTGTTCTCTGTATTTAAGAGTCTCTTATGGTTTGCCTCCCTCTCTGTTTTCATCTTATTTTTCTTTCCCTTCCCCTATGCTTGTCTATTTTGTTCCTTAAATACCACAAATGTTGAAATCATTTGATATGTCTTTTCCTGACTTATTTCGCTTAGCATAATGCATTCTAGTTCCATCCGCATTGTTGCAAATGGCAAAATTTCATTCTTTTTGATCACTAGTATTCCATTGTAAATATACCACATCTTCTTTAATGAATGGATATTTCTGAAGAAATTATAAATTATTAAAAAAACTCACGAAAGTATTAAAAAATGGAAGAAAAATATGATTTTAAAAAATGAAAATATCTTGCTTAAAAAAGTATCAGCCTTAGTTTTCCCGGACTTCTAACCAAGGGTTCAATGAACCAATAATGCTAATGTTACTTAGGACACAGGAAAAAAAAAAAAAAAAAAAAAAGGAAGCATTCCCAAAGCATTCTGCCAGCATAGTCTAATTCTGATACCAAAACCAGGCAAAATGCACAAAAACCAAATATAAACAAAGTAAACTTACCAAGTGAAATCCAGCAGTGAACTAAAACAATACATTATGATAAAGTAGGATTTAATGATACACGCCCATATTCTTGAATAATTTGACATTTTAAGAGTATTTTAGCACTTTATTAAATAAGAGCAAAAAAAAAAAAAAAAACCTCTAGGATACAGTAGTATCTTTAATTCTAAGGCAAGCTCTAACATTGAATAGAAATGCTTCTAAGCTTTCACTGCAAAATAAAAAGCGAGGAGCAGGTGCCGTTATCATAACATTCCTGGCAATCCTAACCAATACAATAGGAAAAGAGTAAAGATTAAAAGGCACACATATTGGCAAAGAGAAACTCGTATGAGGGTGTCATGACTGCCGATTTAGAAAATCAAAGTGAATCAGTTGAAACGCTGGAACGGTTCCAAAGAGTTCAGTGAAGTGACTGGATGTAAGAAAGTAAGAGCGGTTACATGCAAACAATAGTGTAAGAACAAGAAAGATCCTATTCAAAATCAAACCATAAGTGTGAAATACCAAGCAATAAACCTGGCAAAAGTACCAAGATTTATATGAGTATAAAGGCTTTACGGAAAGACACAGATCAGAAAGGGACATTTTAAGTCTTTGGATAGAAAGATTCAATGTTGTGACATCACTCTTTCTAAACTGAAAACTGTAAATCCTAATGGGGATTTAAAAATAGAACTGACAAGAGGCGCCTGGGTGGCTCGGTCGGTTGAGCGGCTGACTTCGGCTCAGGTCATGATCTCACAGTTTGTGAGTTTGAGCCCCTCGTCGGGCTCTGTGCTGACAACTCGGAGCCTGGAGCCTGCTTCGGACTCCGTGTCTCCCTCTCTCTCTGCCCCTCCTCCTCTCATGCTGTGTCTCTCTCTGTGTCAAAAATAAATAAACATTAAAAAAGAAATGAAAAAATTTTAAGTTCACCTAAAAAAGTAAAAATGCTCAGGAACAGCTGAGAAAAATTTGAAGGACTAATGATGAGGGATTTGCAATTATTAGCACATACAATGAGAACTACAGTAATCAAAAACGCGGCACAGGAATGGACAAGTGACCGATGGGACAAAAAGAATTCCAGACGTAGAATTACACACACACACACACACACACACACACACACACACACACACAGAGAACTCCAAATTAAAGGACAAAGGTTAGTTCATTTAATAGAAAATGGTGTAGTAACTAGCTAGTATTCATTTGGTGAAAAGATTAGATGCCTAACAGCACACGCACTTGCATAACAAATATATATGAAAAACTGTTCATCCCTCACTAGTTATTAGGACATGCAAATTAAAATAACTTTGATCAGTCTGGTAACAATAAGAATTGAAAACATGCAACGTTCTGGACAGTCGGGAAGAGTGGCCCTTTCCGTGCATAGTTGGTGAGAATACACATTTCTGAAGGGCAACTTAACATGACATACTAAATACAAAAATTAGCATGACTTTTAACCTAAGTTTCAGTTCTAGGACCCTACCCTACTTAGAAATCCACACTGCAGTAGCGTCTGCAATTGCAAAAGCGAGGAACAACCGAAATGTTCAGAGTAGGGTAATGGTTAAAGACCGTCTCAGATCTGTACTATGGGACTGTTTAAAAGTGACAGCACAGGGGCGCCTCGGTGGCTCAGTCGGTTAAGTGTTTGACTTCGGCTCAGGTCATGATCTCACGGTTCAGGAGTTCAAGCCCCGTGTTGGGCTCTGTGCTGACAGCTCAGAGCCTGGAGCCTGCTTTGGATTCTGTGTCTCCCTCTCTCTGTCCCTCCCCGCTCTCACTCTGTCTCTCTCTCAAAAATAAATACAAAAAAGAAAAAATGATAGCGCAAATGTTTACGTATTAAAATGGAGAAACTTGTACGGCTTATTAAACTCAAAATCAAATGTCAAAATATTATCCTATTATGTTCCATCCCACTGTGTGTGGACAGCTCTGGGAAATGTCTCGAAGTACAACATACTAAGGTGCTGCCCACCATTGCCTTTGGGAAGGGGAATGGAAATGTGGGAGACGAGGTGCAGACAAAGCGCTCCAGGCAGGAGGCGAGGGTAGGGGGTGTCCCTTTTTGAGTTGTTCACTTTGTACTCAAATTGAAAATACATCCTTTTTTTTTTTTTATAAAAGCAACTTTGAAGAAGTCTTGTAATTTAACAAGAAGAAAAAGAGAGTTGGACTAGAACAAGGGCTGCTAGCCTCATTTCTGTTTTATCGGAAGCAACTCTAGAAGCTTTACTTTTATCTGTTTTCCATATTTGGCCTTTTGGTAAGATTTTATTCGAACACAGGAGCTGCACGATAAAGTTCTTTTGAACACTACCAATAGTCTACAAACGAGTCTATGTTATGTCTGCGTGTGATTAGTGGAGAGTATTTTAATCTCGGCTAGGCTTCCCGTTCTACTCGTATGTATGTTCAGGAAGATAAATTAGTTTTAATATTAACAATATACAAATAAGAAAACGTACTGTGGAAAAAAAGATACACATGAAAGGTTAAGGGACACAAACTAAAAAACACTTGGTGATTTCGGAAATCTGCTTTTACTCCTCTAACTCCTACCTCAGTGGCTGAGTACAGTCATGTTCTAGTTCTAGAGGCCCCGTGGTTATGACCAAGGGTGCCATTATTTAAAAAACGATGACAGACTTACGATACATACACTGATGTTGTGATGAGAAAGTATAAAAACAAAGAATGTTGACAGATTTTGATGTTGCGAATCAATAAACAATTCATCCTTCATGACCGGCTCTATTGCCACAGGACAACTGGGAACACATTGTAAAGTTTCAAGAGACAAAAATTAGCATTGCTTCTCCATTCCCCGACAAAGTTGTTTTATTTAACAGTTATTCTCCCTGTACTTACTGGAAATTCCAGTTTATTTCAATTCCCCTAGCTCCATCCCAGCCAAAGCCATGTTTTGTCTAATGTTTAACATTTCCACATTATTAAAAGATAAAGGTCCCAGATCCCTGACAGAGTCCTACGGTCCTATCTTTTTACCTACTTGTTAAAATGACTAAACGCACTTTTTATTTATTTTTTAAATTTTTAAAAAATGTTTTATTTTTGAAAGAGACAGAGCGTGAGCAGGGGAGGGCAGAGAGAGAGGAAGACACAGAATCGGAAGCAGGCTCCAGGCACCGAGTGTGTCTGCACAGAGCTCAACGCGGGGCTCGAACCCATGAACCGTGAGATCATGACCAGAGCCGAAGCCGGATGCTCAACCAACTGAGCCACCCAGGCGCCCCCTAAATACACTTTTTAGATGAATAATTACGCAACACACATTCCTCCTTTCATTGCCATTTTAATAGAAAAAGAATATAAACCCCATTTTACAAAATATACTTATTATTTTTGCAATGGAAATTTAAAACACATTAATTTTATAAAATCAGAGAATGTTAAAAAGCAAATTCTAGACGGAGCAAAGACACAAACACAGTAAAATTCTAGAAAAAAAAAAAAAGCTTAGATCAATGTATGTATTTTCTGGGAATGGAAAAATGTCTTTTAAGAAAAATAAACCCAGAAGCAACAAAGAAAAAGACCGATAGGTCTGACTACATAAAAATTAAAAACTCATGTATGGCAAAAACAAAAACAAAATAGCTACAGAACAAGCAAAGGCCAATAACAAACTGGAAAAACATATCTGCAATTCCTACTGAAGGCAAAGGGCTCTTTAATTTATGAAGAAGTCATGTATATTAATAAGAAAAAGTAACAATCCCTCCAAAACTGATAAAATATAGGAACAGTAAGTTTAAAAGGGGAAAAACTATTAAGACCAAAATATATGAAAATATGCTCAAATCTCATTCATAATTAAGGAATACATACAAACAATAAGATACTATTTTTCTGACACATAAGATAACAAAGCTAAAATGCTTGATGACGCCTGCAACAGTTGACAGTTGCAAAAAACTGAAAACAGTCCAGGTGTCCATCAACAGGGACCAGTTAAATTAATACAACATGATGGAATATAGGATAGCCATGAAAAGGAATGAGGTAGAGCTCCATGTACGTAAGGATATGGGAAAGGTCTTCAAGATACGATAATGAAATGTACATAGTTTAAAAAAACATACGTTATGTAAAAAATGGGGGGAGTACTGAACAGTGCATCAATGAGAGGGAAAAAAGTGTATTAAAGTATACTGCAATTCCTTTTCTGTCTTCCAAAGGAATTATAAAATACTGTTAGCTGTCGTTATCTTTAGATAAATGAATAATGGATAGGGGAAGGGGTAGGAGAGTTCTACTTTTCATTTTCTACCCTTCTGTACTGTTTATGTTTCTACCCTTAAAGGCTTAATATTATTTATCTCAGCAGGGGTCTAATGGGCAGACTACAGCTCATTCACTGTTTTTTTATATCGCTGTATTAGAAGAAACACGGTGATTGTTTCTTATACCCACTTACACACAAAGATGTTAAACCAAAACATGTGCGATTCAAAAATATATATAGACACACACACATACATATATACACACTGTCTGACATTAAGCACAGGGGAAAGCCTACCTTTTCCATTTCAGATACTGACTATCCTCATGTATACTGCACACAGTTATTAATATTACCCAAAGGTGTCCAAGTACCTCATTAATATTCATGAATCTACCGTAAGCTCCTGTGTCATACGGTGATGTAAGATCGTGGGTACAAGACATTAGTGAATGCAGAAAGAAATTCAAGGGTCTCATCTGAATAATGTTCTGACCACACACGATCCATTTGTCTGTCCTTATACCACCTTCACAGTTACGATTCAGAGGCTGATCTTCGAATCAGGTCCCCAAAATAAGCAGTGATTGTCTTCAATTTATTATTAAGAAAGTTTTGTTCTATTTCCACTTGCCCTCCAGGCCCGGCTAAGGATGCCACCTAAAAAAAGGAATGGAAAAAAGTCACATATAACAGAAGCATGATTTCAAAATAAATCCTTCATTTAAATGCTTTATCAAATAATAAGACTCCGGCTTTTCAATTAAGTCTTTCAAATAACAAGGCATCTCAAATGTCCATCGTTACTTTCCAGGCAGGTATTAATGTAATATTTGGTGGCAGAAATACTTGTTTCAAACACATTTGATCATATGGGTAAGACCATGTGCTGTGTTTCTTGGGCAGAACCCAATCTCTCCAATGGCAGAAGCTAACGCCCTCAAGAGGGAGAGAAAATGAACGGACCCTTCCCAAATATCAGGTTTATTTATTAAATAGAAACTTAAAAAAAGAACTCCCTTCCCTGACAGCTTTCGGTCCTGTTCACCTTACCTTCTTCGACTTGCCCTTTCACACATTCAACGATATTCATCGAGCACCTGCTCCCTAATGCTGGGATACACCAGACGGCAAGATAGAAATGATCCCAAGCTCCTGTCAGAGTTCTGGTCTCTGCTGTATGCTTTTTCCTTCTCTTGTGCTGTTATCCTGACCAGGACCACTTCCTCCACCTGTTGCTCTTGTGTATTTTTTTAAGTGTTTCTTTAATTTTGAGACAAAGCATGAGCAGGGGAGGGGCAGAGAGAGTGGGGGCCAGAGGATCCAAAGTATGCTCTGCACTGAGAGCAGTGAGCCTGATGAGGGGCTCAAACTCACGGTGAGATCGTGACTTGAGCTGAAGGTGTATGCTCCACTGACTGAGCCACCCAGGCGCCCCTCGTGTGTATATTTTTAAGACCCCCTACTTTCTGAGGTCTACGAGGAAACAGTGACCAACCTTTTTATTAGGAAGCTAAAAAAGCATCACCTCCTCTCTACCTCCACAGAGTTAACATCAAAAGGATGGTTCAAACTAGCAATGCTGTCCCCAAAGGTCTACAGATAAAATTTTGGTTCATTCCAACAACTTTTCATTCTCACGTCTATCAACTAGCAGATATATTACCTTCTAAACCCACGATTCCGTTACCAGAATCTTTATCAAGATAGCAGCGAGAACGATCGGGGGGGAAGGGTATCGCAAGGGGAAAGTCCTGGGGGTCTGATAACTGAAGGCACTGATATTTGGGGATACCCAAAATATCAAGGGCAGGTTCCAACGAAAGGAGACCTGTAGTTTCCGTAATCCATTCTGTGATCCTAATCGGCAAAGCTGAGTATTTTGCAGGGCTGCAGCTGGTTTCGTTCGGCATGGAGGTTGAGAGAACTAACCTCAGCGGCATTACACGTGCTACACCAGCATGTGGCAGAAGGGAAGATTTTTTGTGCATCACCAATGAGTGTGTATTTTAAAAAAGCATTTCAACTTCCTCTTAGAAAAAAAGTTACAGCTACAGAAATAGGGAAGAAACCACAGGTCATTCTAAAAGAAGCTGTCCCACTAAAAAAGTTAATATCAACATCAATGCCCACCTGCAAAAAAAAACAAACAAAACAAAAAAACAAACAGAACCCCCCCCCCAAAAAACAACAACAAAAATACCACACACCAAAGAGATGGCTGTGTTTTTATCAGTAGGAATAGCTGACAACTCAAGTCAAACACAGTATCTGTCATAATGATAAAAAGCACACGTGTATCCCACTATTCACTAATAAAGAGTACATTAAAGTAAAACTTTAGAAATTAATAGTAGTCAACTAGTCTTTAAGTGGCAATTATAGGAATAATTGTTTCTTCTATTTTGGTATCTCTATGCCAGTCTGATTTTTCTTTATTCATTTTTTTTTTTTTTTTTTTTTTTTTTAAGTAGGCTCCACACCCAACAGGGGGCTTGAACTTACTTACAACCCTGAGACCAAGAGTCACACGCTCCACCGACTGAGCCAGCCAGGTGCCCCTGTCAGTCTGATTTTTCATAAGGGCAAAATGACAAATTTTGTCTTTAAACAATAAAAGGCATTCTCACTAGTATATCTAAAATATAATTATTTCATGGTAAGTTTTCCAGGAGTTAGACATAATTCAGGTGCAGTATTTCTCCTGTTCCTTTAAACCAGTGATTTGCTCAAGAGGAAGTGACAAATTGGCAAGCTGAAGTTTTCTCGAGGGAGGCGGGGGTTGGGGGTGGTGACTGGGGAGGAGAGAGGAGGACAAGGCAGGGGGAGAGGAGAGGGCAGGTTAAGAGAACTAGAGTTGAGACCACAGCAAAAGTCTACTAGGAGAGGTCTAGCAGAAAACCAAGAGCAAAGTCAGAGGCAAATCTGAATACCAGTTCCACCATCAATTTAGAAGGATCTGAAAAACAGCACTACCTATGTCCCTGAAAAGGGCGTTTTGTGAGCCATAAATAGAATTATATTAAAACAAATCTCTGAGGGGCTCCTGGGTGGTTTAGTCAGTTAGGTGTCTGACTTCGGCTCAGATCATGATCTTGAGGTTCGTTGAGTTCGAGCCCCGCATTGGGCTTTCTGCTGTCAGCACAGAGCTCACTTCGGATCCTGTCCCCACCCCCCCACCCTCTCTGCCACTCCCCTGCTCGTGCTCTCTCTCAAAAATAAATAAACTTAAGAAAAACCCAACAAATCCCTGAGAAAGTGGGGTACTTTCTTTTCCCTTTCTCCCCACTTTTTAGAGGGTTGCCTGGACCTGAGTGCTCTGGATAGAAAAAAGAACGGAGATGCGCTCACCGCGTGAGAGTTTTCTCGGGTCTGTTGCAAAATGCTTAATGAATTATTTTATTCAAAAACTATTTACTGAATGCGTGGAGGTTTTTGTTCCAGGTAGTGGAGTGTAGCAAAAACACACACACAAAATCTCAACCTTCATGTAGGCTGGGAGAGGCAGATGACAGACAAAAAAACAAGCGTGCACTTTTCCTGATACTGAGGAAAAGGTGGGTCTATGTCAAAATATGAGAAAACTCGTATCTATTCAGTGTTTAGAAACTTAAAGTGTTACTTTCATATGTTCTAATTAAAACCAATTTCTAACTTTAGTGTTTTTGTACTTTTTCATGTTTTTAAAACCATATATATTTTATTTTTTTTAAACTTCTTTTAAATGTTTACTTAACTATTAGACACACACACACACACACACACACACACACACACACACACACACACACAAGCTGGGAAGGGGCAGAGAGAAAGGGAGAGAGAGAATTCCAAGCAGGCTCTGCACTGTCACCCCTCAGTTTGATGCAGGGGCTCAAATTCACACACCATGAGATCATGATCTCAGCCAAAAACAAGAGTGAGAGGCTTAACTGACTGAGCCACCCAGGCCCCCAACTATATAAAGGTTAGGATTCTGGAGCTGAAAAGACTATAAAGACTGTGTAGTTCAAACCAGTAATACTTTGTTTCAATCAAACTTAATGCCATTGATTTCCAGTTGTCTTTATTTTTCACTAGCAGGTTTAACTGAAAAAAGGCTATTTGATTCCTTCCTCTTTCTTAAAGTTTAATAAATTGAGAGAGAGAAAAGGAGGAAAGGAGAGAGGCAAGACAGGAATGGGAGAGTAAAGGGCAGGTAGGTAAATAGATAAAGGTTATTACCTCTGGATTACATAGTATGTTTCTGGCATATTACCCAAGGATACTAGACTTACCAAAAGAAATCCCAATTAGTTTGGACTGAACTAGAACTAAGGCTTGTAACCCTCATCAACTAGATGTTAAAATAGTTGTTCCTTGGGGACTGGGAAAGGAGAAACGGGTGAAGATCGTGGTAAAGGTGGTAACTTTAATAAAAACAAAAGATTTAAGAGTCAACTAAACATTCAAAAGTGCATTTCCTTCCTCCCTTCCTCTTTCTTTCTCTTTTTAAGTAAACTATGCCCAATGTGGGGCTTGAACTCACGACCTGGAGAGATCAAGAGTCTCATGCTCTACCGACTGAGTTGGTGAGGCACCCCTGCATTTGTTTTTCAAAAGCAAACTGATTTGAAGTAAATAGGTACGGCAGCTGAACAGACAAAAGAAAATAACCACTAAACTGGATCCTAATGGAAAAATATGTAATCAATACTAAGGGCAGGGACTTTATTATATAAGATGCACAAAAATCAGAGCACTGGAAATAAGTCTTTTTATTACACTGCAGAAGTGATTATATCTGCAATATGCAAAAACTTGCCTAGATGCAAATTACATCTGGTGAAAACGAGGAGTATTTTTTATGGGGCCTACAGATTTCCGCCATTTATTTGTTTATTTATTTCTATGTATGTATGTTTATTCATTTTTGAGAGACTGAGAAAGACAAGAGTGTGAGCAGGGGTGGGGCAGAGAGAGAGGGAGACACAGATTCCGAAGCAGGTTCCAGGCTCCGAGCTGTCAGCACAGAGGCCGACGTGGGGCTCGAACCCACGGACCGTGAGATCATGACCTGAGCCCCAAGTCGGACGCTTAACCGACTGAGCCACCCAGGCGGCCCCGCGTTTCTGCCAAGTAGCGACAGGAGCAGCAAGCCATCTGAAGTATTACTGGCCGTGACCGGAAACAAGTGCCTTATCTATGGTTCCTTTGCCCTTGTGTTTTGTGACAGCCAATTAATAACTGCACACAAATGAAAGTAAGCTGGATAAAATATTTCTGATGAACAGTTCTCTGGGAGATAAAAGGAAGTATTTTTTATCGGCAGAAAACCAGGGAATACTCACAACTTAAGTTGAGTTCCATTTATCTGCACATGATAAACAGGATGGAGATTTCTATGCTGGAGTGAATGAATCTTAATTTTTTTTGCTAAAAGTTTTTCAGATAACTTAAAGATTACCTCAAGCTCTCACAAGTATCATTTCTTGTTTTTTTTTCAAATACTTACTTGGTGATTAAAATAAATATGATTTTTAAAAGCCACCACTGTCAACAGGAGCACAGTGGCGACAGGTCAAAAAAAACTCTGCTGAGCACCAAAAGCTTTCCTACGTTAGTTTCTCGGAAGAAGGCTACCAAAAATCAGTTCACTGAGCTTCGCTCCTTACCTGTTCTCAGAGCTGGATCCCAGAAACCCGAAGACTGCTCTTAAATCCAGCTAGTTACATACAGCACAACGGCCCAGAGAATCCAGAGGCCCCGGCTGCTTGCACAGGACTTGTCTGTAGCACCGTGTGGTATGCTTCTACTTTTCATCTACGTCATTTACTGAAAAAATTTACCCAAAGGAGCAAAAGAAATGTAAGCTTCTGTCCAGGATCTCATCTGCCTTTCCAGATGCACTTATGGGGCCAGGTGCACGGCCCCTCTGGAGAATGAGAATATACGCAGCAGAAGAACGAACAACACTGCCCTTCTGGCCAGCAGCAAACTCCCCAGGGAAAAGCCAGCTACCGAAGCTGGTCGAACGTATCCTTAACCGCACTGTATGTACTAGGCAGTAGGTTTCACTAGGGATAGAAGTGGTCTAGACACCTGGTACCAGTTCCTAGAAGAGATAAGAGGATCCTCGTGGAGACAAAGCTCAGCAGCGAGTGCCTTTCAGTTTGCGGTGAAGTTCCAGCCCTCTTTTTTCTCACTAATCGGGAACGAAACAGAACTGACCCAGCCGAAGTTCTTGACAGCTCCCTTGCTTCTCTCGTACCAACTTCTGTTCACTGCTTCCAGTCTGAGGGTGGGCTAACTCACTGATAGCAGACGGACCTGTTCCTCTTGGTAGTGAACCCCTTGTCAGTGGGAGACGGCAAGGCCCTGCCACTGTGAGACAGAAGGAGCAGTCAAGTCACCGAACTCCTCCAGTCCGCGCATCGCCAACTTCAGGCTGGGAACCTGACTTGCCTGCTCTGGAGCCTCTGCGATAATCCAACGAAACGCGCAGGGAAAGCCTCGAGCTCTAAGGATGCCAACCAGCAAGAAACGTGTATTCAACAGGGACATAATTAGAAGCTGTTTGTGTGGTATACAAATGCAGGATGAGGGCACTGTTGAGCGCTCGGAGTCTTAGGGGCTGGCTACTTTCAGGTTCAACGGCTTTAGAGGTTACTATTCCTACACGTAGCAGATCCAATCCAGTTCCTGGTCCTTCTTCTACTCTCTCCTGCTTCTGGTATCTACACCCAGACTACGGGCCCTCCACCTGTCGGGACGACTTCATCATACTGACCACGTGGATTCGGTTTTGGCTATACGACCGTGCTGCCATTATACCAGATTTCTACTACGGAAATTTCTTTTGGAAGAATCTGACACAAATTTCTTACCACAGAAACCGGCAAGGCCCTAATTTTTCATTTCTCATATAAACAGATACTGTAACAGCTCGGAACTAATATCTGCAAAGAAATCGGTGGTAGATTTTCATTGCACTCAGCTAAAAACAAACACTAAAAACGCCAATGAACTGAATTATATTTAAAATATTTAACATTATATTTAAAGTAATCTTTTTCCAAATAACATTACCTCAAGTTTCCATATTCAGCCTCACTGTTCTTCTATGTGGTTTTAGAAATGTCACCTGTAAGTCCTCCTTTCCTGCCTGCCCGCCCACCTGACACAAGCAGCTGCTGGGAGCGTGAGGACTGCTGTTAAGCAGGAGCTCTCCCCTTCCCGGACACCATGTACTGGCTCCCGCGGGAGCCTCAGGCACTCGGCCGCTGGGAAGAAGGGCTCTCCTGATTCAATCTCACAGCTTTTAGGCCTGGGGCTGCAACGTAAACACTCACAGGTTCAGTTTTACCTGTGGTACTAGGTCGGCTCACAAACCTGGTCCTGCTTCCTCGGGAAATAAAACAGTTGGGGACTGGCCTGCTTGTCATCACGGCGTGTGCGGGGGAGGTCACCGAAGGGCAGGGCACGTCTGCCGGCCCGGTGCCCGGACCGACACGAAACACGGCTGCCTCCCAGTTCATTTTTCAACACAATCCTCGGGGATGCTGCGCAACGCTGCCCTTTCTGTACCGGTACGCACAAACTATCAAGAAGAGTCCTTTAAAGAGAAGGCTAGACATTTCAGGAGACAAAGATAAGGAGGTGCTGTATCCCACCAGCCAGCGGCCGCCCCTCTCAGCACCCCAACGTCTGCCCAGCAGACGGCTTCCTCCACTTGGAGCTGCCGCCCAAAGGGACTTCATACCGACCTTCCGCTCTGCTCAGACATCTCGATCCATATTGTGTACGTGCGCTTTTTAAAACAGAAGTTTCCCGTATTTGGAATGTCTGGTGGAACCAAAGCTAGTATTGGCTGAACTCTGATTGTCAAAGGAAGATTATCATCCAGTAGATAAATACATATATCCTGGGCCCTCCGAACTGAATCTAATCAGTTCCAAAGTCTCAATTGTGACTTCCCTCCAAAGAGCCTGTCGCAAAAAGACTTTCAAAATTATTCAGTTCTTGAGTTGGACAGTGAGAGTGTGCATAACAAGGGAATACGTGTCCTGGAATAACACCCACACAGAAAAGGGGAGTAAGAGACTGAGGTAATAGGGGACCTAGAAAAATGTGTTACTAGACACAGAAAACAACCAGCCTCGTCTCCCATGTGGACAGACTACAGGACAAGCTGTATCTGTGCTGAGTCCATTCTCACTTTAGTTACCCTAAATACAAACACCATGAGTACAAATCTCCCTGCATGGGAAATGAACTGTTCTTAATAGACATTTCTGTGGGAAAAATGCGGCCCGAGTTTCAAACAGCCAACTCATGAACTTGGGGAACCCAGCCCATGTGGAAGTTCAGGTTGCTGTGACATTCTAAATGTTCCTTAGCAAAAAAGTGGACTTCTCTGTAATGCCGCTTTCTCTCATTCTTGCAGAACTGTCTTGTCTCCCATTGTAGAAATACTATATATGGATAGATTTTTTTCATTTTAAAAAGTTGACTCCCTACTGTAATTTGATCCAAATTTAATACCAAACAATATAATAACACTTGAAATCTCATTTCCTTTTTGACTTTTATTATTTTTTAGTGTCGTTACTCCCTCTACAGGTAGAAAATGTGAATGAACTAATTCTGGCAGGTTTCTGAACTAAACCAAAAACACAAGTTAAAGAGAAAAAAAATTAACTTCCTCCTTGGGAAAATGTTAACTTAACTAGAAAAAACATACTCACTGTAACTTTTGCAATAAATAGTGAGTTTCCTATTGTCATCCAAGTACCCCAAGAAGCCCATCAAATATTTAATAGAAGGATCACATAACCACTTATGAGACTAGCAATATGGAGCATAATATTTATGTGAGCAAATAAGAATTATGGAATCGACAGGCTCAACTTTACTTGGGAGCACAGGATGCAGATGAGAGTCACGTGAGTAGGAGATACAGTTTAATATGAGATTTGATATAAAAAATGCATGAAGCAAGGGGACAGTGCTTTTTCTTGTAACGGTACAGCACACAGTGTTTGGGAGGTCTAATATTCAAACACTGTGGCTCATAAACAGATGACAGGTGACAAGATCTAATTTCACCTCCTCTAACCCACAGAGTAAGAGCTCCGGCTCGTTCAGATCATTTACCCTTCTGTTATCCCAGAGAATCTCAACTCCGACAGCATACTACAATCATTTGGGGACTCTTCAACTGGTAGTTTTAAAAAGCTACTTGCTAAAATCATAAACCTCTCAGGAGAAAACACAGGCAAGAGTTTCACGACATTAGATTTGGTAACAATTTCTTGACTATGACACCAGAAGCACCGGCAATACACAGGAAAAAGAGCCAAACTGAACTTCATCAAAATTACAAACTTTGTACAGTAAAGAACACTATCAAGACAGTAAAAAAGGCAACCCACAGGATGGGGAAAAATACGGGCAAAGTATATACTGAGAGGGGATTAATACCCAGAAGCTACACACGTGAACAGATGGTCCTCAACATCAAGAGTCATTAGGGAAGTGCAAATCAAAACTCCAATGAGATACCATTTCCTACCCATTAGGGCGGCTATTATCATAACAAAACAACAACCAACAGAAAAAACAAGTGCTGGTGAGAATGTGGAGACACTGAACTCCTGATGAATTGCTGGTAGGAATGTAAACTGGTTCAGCTGCCAGGGAGTAATTGTAGGGTGGGTCTTCAAAAAACTAAACAGAATTACTCCGGCAAGTTTGCTTCTGGGTATATACCCGAAAGAACTGAAAGCAGGAAAAGATACAGGGCACCCACAGCAGCATTATTCACATCGGCCAAAAGGTGAAAGTAGCTCAAAATGTCCACTGATGGATGGACAAACGGTATGTGGTATGTCCACACAATGGAATACCGTTCGGCCTTAAGAAGGAAGGAAGTTCTGGCACATGCTGAAACGTGGATGACTTCAGGACATTATACTCCGTGAAACAGGCTAGATACCAAAGGACAAATACCGTATGACTCCACTTATTTGGGGTACCTAGATCAGTCAAATTCACGGACACAGAGAGGAGAATGGTGGTTGCCAGGGGCAGGCGGTGAGTCAGTGTTTCACAGTACACAGTTGCAGTTTGGGAAGATGTAAAAGTTCTGAGGCGGATGGCGGGATGGTTGCACGACAGTGTGAATGTGTCTGACGTTTACAGATGGTTTATGGTAAGTTTTGTTGTGTGCATCTTACCACAATAAAAAACAAAAGCCACTCAGGCGACTCCAATTAGCAGCCGGAGCTGAGAGCCAGTGTTGCAAAGACCAAGGAAATACGTCATGATCGCGAGAGTGTGCCCAACTGACACAAGAGTATGTCTGTTCAGAGTGTATGTTTCTGATGAGAGGACGAGAAAAACAGGTGATCGGGGAGGTGTGTTTATAAATTAAGTTCTATCATTTCACAAATACAGGAGCTTCTATTCTGTCCTCTAGGGAAAACATATCCTCTCTCCATACTGGTCCTCTTCAAGGTGTTAGGAGCATGTCCATTCTCCTCACAACAACTTTGCGATAAGTCACAGACGCAGGACGTTATCGAAGGTTTATGGGCTGGAGGTACTGCGTTAAACGCGGAACCCCCAGACTCGTCTACGCCTCGGAACCGTCGCCGGACAGCTGGTGAGCGGCAGGGCCGAGACTAAACCCGGTCCGTTTGATTTGCTCCCTCTCTCTGAGCCCATTAACTGAACGCTACCCACACATTCCCACTGCTGTGTCTTTGGCGCTCTGGCCACCTTCTGCTCAACTCCTACCATCGAAGCTTCTTGGACTCCGAAGTCCAGTTTGCGTCCTACATCATCGGAGCGTTTCCTGAAGTCATCCAACCAGAGAGCCAGCGCGTTCAATCTCCACCTTTCTCGTGAGAAGGTTGCACTGTCGTTATTTACGTCCCCGTGGCGAAAGCCCTGGGACGGTGCCGGGCTAGGAGGCCTGTTGGCTACCGCAGGCCAGCATTGGATGAAGACACTACAAAGGGAGGCCGTCAAACGAACGAGACCTCCGGAGACCCGGGATGGTCTGAACGTGTGTGCGCAGGATGGGGGGCAGCGCCTCTGGCCTGAGGCGGGAGGCACGGGCCTGTGGGAAGCCGGCACAGGAAGAAGGAGAACAAGAACTCGCAAGTTCCGCTCCCGCTGCTCCCTCGGCCAATTGCCTTGTATCTGGTATACGCTGCCTCACTTCCAGAAACCGGGAACTCTGGTCAACGTTCAGTCGTTAGGGCAGTCTGAAAAGAAATCCCGCGTGACGAGCTGAGAGGAACAGGTGGCCACGAGTCCCCGACAGCCACCGTCTCACTCCTCCCTCTCCACACCCGCGAGCTGATGAATGACACTCGGGGATGAAAGAGCCCGTGAATCCGCTTCGGCCCAGCTCCTCCCCAAGAGCGAGGAGTGGCGTCCTGACGTGGTGTTTGGTGACAATGAAATTGCGGTCTTGTGGTTCCCGGGCTGGCAACCCCATAGCTCACCTGACACTCTCGTCCCCTGAGGTTATCACCGGGGCTAACGTAGCGGTGAGCAGCGCTTGGCTGCCCGGGCTCCACCTGAGAATGACCTGGCAGCTTTACGAACCTGGTTAGATCAGTTTCTGAGGTGGGGCTTAGATAGCCACAGTTTTTCTAAGGGTCCCCAGTGACCCTAGGGTACAGCCAGAGTCGACGCTAGTTTCTAGCCTGGCCTGTCTCCTCCACGTTACTTGAGAACAGTCAATGCACGCTAAGACATTTGAGGACCGCCAGTATTTCATGGAAGAAAAACAAAACGGATTCTAAATTATATGAAATGCAGAAAGGACAGACCAGATTAAGAATTTAAACTTATAATGACAGTAAGAGATATTATTACAGTATAAAAGAAAACAAAAACAGTACAGAAATTTTAAGTATAAAGAACACGATACTTGAACTAAAAAAAACACAAGGAATACACTCTCAGGAATGAACTAGTCGGAAGCCCAGATCTCCCAGAAGAAAAAGGAAGAGAAAAAGCGCCAGAAAATAGAATTATAAAAGACTAACACACGCGTAAGTGATGTCCCAGGAAAAAAAACCAAGGTGGTGTGAAATTTAATTGAATAGGTAATGGGAGATAATTTCTCCAGAATCAGATGATAAGGCTGAGCACGACAGGGTCAGCTCTCAGAGTATTAAATAGGAGAGAAAGGAAAACTCCAGACCTAGTTATACTAGTAAAATCAAAACATGAAAGACAAAAGATTTTCAACAGAACGCTCACCACACAGTAAATACGTAGTAAGTGTTTATAAAAAGCAAATCAACAAAAACATGAAATAAAGCCACCATCAAATCCTCACAAGGCAGCTGTACCAAATCCAATTCTACCAGAGAAAAAATAACATTACTAAAATAAGTGTTTATGGTAAGAATGGAATGAGGACATTTAACTGTTAGTCTAGCTTCCCACACTCCAAGACTATGGTTAAAACTGCTTCTGGCCAAATTAAGGTTTCATCTGTCTATGTATTTCTATGTAGGGTCCTCTTCTGAGGAATACCTAAAAACTCGATTCTCAAGGTAGGCTTCAGTAAAGACAGATCTTGCCTAGTCTCGGTATGCACATTTGAAACACAACACACCCGGTCATCCTTCCAGAACATATTAAAAGCCCCGAGTATTCTATTTATGTATAGGTACGCCAGGAGCTGTGGAGACGAAGCGCATTAAACAGGCAAGGATTTAACTACCAAACACCTCCAGTTTTCTACTATTAGCAAAAAAGCCAGAGACTTCTCATAAATATGTTCTCAAAGAAATGCCTTGTATCTTTTTTTCTGCCCGTTTTTCCTAATAGTTATGCCACAGGCTCAGGGAAGTTCTGCAGTAGTGGCTTACTTACCTGGTCAATATCAGCATTTCTTGGAAGGAAATAAACAATATTATTAGTGATCTTCTGGGAACGCCTGAAAATTTCAAAGGTGGACAGCAGTTAAGGAATGGTAACAAAAAGAGCAGTTCATTTCTGAGCAGAGATATGTTCTTGCATCATATCCCAAATATATTTTGATAGGTAACAATAAGACACACATTTAGATCCTCTAATGGAACCTAAAAGAGAATTAAGTAGGAGATTTTATAATTCAGATGGGTCAAAGATTAGCAGTTAAAACTGTTCATTTGATTATCCTTGTGGAAGGCAGCCAGGAGTCAGAAATACACTGTCTTTCTACCATTTCCTAATTACTGTGAGAGTAGAAAGAAGAGGAAAGCACAATACCATCTCTTTCCAGTAAAGAATAAAAGACAAGTAAATCTGGTCATTGTGGTTTACATCCTAAATTTTAATTAGCAGTTTAGAAACACGCTTCCTGTTAGAGTCAAAGAGGTGATTCCTCTGGGGAGGAGAGATAAAGAAAGGGACAAACAATAAATGTTACCATGAAAGAAAAATTTGCTTCGGTGTCTTGGAAAAGTGAGAGGAAACACTGGAAGAGACAAAGAGAATCAGCTCAAGCCAGTGTAAGTTGAAGAAAAGTTAAAGGATGGTCACCCAGACTCGTAAGGACAGGTCTTGAGGAATCTCCCAATGTCCAGGACCATAATTTCAAGCAATTAATACTTCCTACTTCTTGTTTTATAATGATATAATTGGACAGTAACCAAAGGAAATATAACTTCACATTTGCCATTACTCTTGGCAATCAACCAGCACTTAATGTTTACATACTGGCTTTTTATGCAAAATAAACCGGAACCTATCAGGTGCTACTAGTGAGTATCCCCCGCCTTCACTAACCTCTCTCTCCCTGAAACACACACACACACACACACACACACACACACACACACTCATTCATATGCACGCCCTTCTCTCTACAACCACTGCTTGAGTAAACTGCCAGCCTTGCAAAGGATATCCATCTGGAGACATCATGGTCCTAATGTCAAAGGTCTCTGCAGTAGCGTAGTCTGGTCCTCCCCAAGGGGGGCTAAGAAACACAACATCAGCCTTTAAGTGAGAAGCCAGCAGGAGGAAATCTCCACAGATGAACTCTATCTTGTCTGCTATTCCATAAACTTCTGCATTATTGCGAGCAAGATCAATCTTAACAGGATCAATATCAATGGCAATCACTGAAAGTGGGAAAAGAAGAGATGAGTTAAATGACACCGACTGTTACATAGAACAGTTCATCTTCTGAGCAGTCTCCTTTCTTCTCTTTACAAGAACTTTTTTTAAAGACTAAGGGAGTTTTTGGTTCATATACCGGGGATAAAAACTTAATTAAAAAATTTAACCTAAAGTAGAAAGATGCACTTGTGTAGTACCAAGAAAATGAGACTAAGTGGCCTGGCTTTCAAAGCTGTGTCACTCAGCCAGCTTTTCCAAAGCAAGTAGTGACAGTAGTCACACAGTATCTACTGAGAGGTAACGTGTTCAGCACTGTGACCTGAACGGCCTGAGCAGCAAACACTTGGAAAGGTCGCTGACTGCATGTCAAGCCTGTAACCACACTAGGATTTCAGAAAAGACCCATTTCCTAAAATGAGACACAGCCTCCAAAGACAAATTTGACAACTTCTACAGAAGAGCAAATTGAAACACATTTGACAAACCTATAGAGCCAACTTATGAACAAGAAATGTAAAAACATCTGCTGATAATGTTTAATGAGACATCTTAGGGAGGAGGGAACTGACAACGTTATGTTTTCACCGAGAGGGCTTTCATTTAATTTACTGCAATTTCATAATTAGCAATGCAAACATAAGTTGATTTGAGCTCACTCATGATGTCTTACAGCAAATAACTCAAGTGCACCTGTACGTGCACCAGTGTGCTTGTGGCAATATTTTATATTTGCAAGGTCTAAGTGGAACCCTAATGCATACACCATGGTTGTCATGGAAACACAGTTGTTTTCTACAAAATGCTGGTTTCAAAATTTGTTAACACTTTTGAGAAATAATGCACTAAATAATCACTTGGACAATGTATACGAGCTCCAATTACATGTTGAAAATTATGCATTTACAATGCTATTTTTCTGTTCCAAATAAGCTAACGTTCATAACAAAAAAGATGAAAATGTCCTTTTTAGCTGTTCAATCTGCTCCACTTGTAGTATAGAGACAGATGGAAAGATATGCCGACAACATCAAAAACTCAATGGGGAAAAATGATTTTCAACATCAAATATACTCAGTCAATTCTCATGTTTTCATCTACATTCTCCTAGAGGCGGTTTCATTTTTAGGCCTAACAGAATGTAAGCACTCAATCTATTATGTACGTGAAATGCCGACAAACGTTGGATGACATTATACAGAACTGCACTGTCCAATAATGGTAGCCACCAGCCATATGTGGCTATTACCTTTAAATTGATTAAAATGAAATAAAGAATTCAGATCCTCAGTCACCCTGCCACATTTTAAATGCTCAATAGCCACATGTGGCTAGTGGCTATCACACCTAGACAATGCAGATACAGAACGTTGCCATCATCACAGAAAATTCTATTGAATAGCAAGGATACTGAAGTAGATAGAGAGGGAAAAAATCTTTAACAGCAAAATGCAAAACCTTGTGGATTCTCTAACACTCAGGTGAGTAGATGCATAGACCACAACCATCTGGGTGGAAGGAAGCAATGGCACAAAGGGATCATGTCAATCATACACAACGCTATTTTCTCATATGTGTATGGGCACGTACATGTATGTGTGTGGATTCATATATATTCAGCTGAAGAATGATTATGTGCATATGTGTATATATTTATCAACACACATAGAGATATGTAAGCACACAATCGATTATACTTCAAATGTTTTGAATCCCCTAGCACGGAGCAGTACCTACAACTAACATTAGAGCATCTGCGAGCTGTTGCTGCTTGTTTGGGAAACGGGTCACAGGACACCATTACGCTGAACAGGCTTGAGGGGTCCTAGGCTTTCCATTCCAGATGCTGCAAAGACAGAAGCCAGGTCATGACAGTACCAGAGAGGCATGGTATTCGCTCTCTGCTTCCCTTTCCTCCCAGAAGCTGGCTACCTGTAAGCGTGAGTGATTAAAAGACCCTAAGGCGCCTTGATGAAAGCTGAATCTGGGAGAACATGCCAGAAATAGACTTCCTTTAGCGTGGGACCCACATTAGACATTTTCCTTTACCAAATGTGTACTAAGCTGCAGAAAGCCTTGGCTATGGACCTATATTCAAAGAAATACAAATCTTCAATATGGACAGTTTCCATAGTATTTGAAAAAATATCCAGATCTATTTGCTGCTTTATCGGAGAGCGGATATTTTATTTTTTTAAACGTTTATTTATTTTTGAGAGAGAGAGAGAGAGAGAGAGAGAGAGAGAGACAGAGCATGAACGGGGGAGGGGCAGAGAGAGAGGGAGACACAGAATCGGAAGCAGGCTCCAGGCTCTGAGCCATCAGCCCAGAGCCCAACGCGGGGCTCAAACTCATGGACCGTGAGATCATGACCTGAACTGAAGTCAGACGCTTAACCGACTGAGCCACCCTGGCGCCCAGGAGGGCAGATATTTTAATTGTCATGTTATGATGCAATGTCAAAATGAAGACCAAGTTGACAACTTGAGACCAAGTTGACAATGATTTTGAAAAATCATTTTCATGCAATATACACTGATTTGAGCTCACAGGAAGGGTTTATCTGGCAAGTGCAGAGAAGAAATTGCAGAGTAAATAATGAATTCAAGGAAAACAAGAAAATAATTCCTATTCCAGTAACTCTGAAAACAACTTTCATTCAGGCTATTGGGAGACCATATAAGGTGGGCAATGCCCTGCCCTGGAGCATGATTAAATAAGGGTCACAGTTCATCAGCATGGGTCTTAAAATCAATGTTAAGTTTTCCTTCATGATTTTTAGCTTCTATATTAGGCTTCCAGAATCATGCTTTCCTAGTCAACATTAAGAACTTCATATAAATTAATGAGACTTAACCTTAATTCACTGAAATGGAAACTACATGTATCATAGAAAGATGTCGGGGAAAAAAAAGCATCTTCAGAGTATGACTCAACAATTGATGTCTTTGATACTATGCTTTCCAAAGAATTTAGAAAGAACAGGGATATCAGGAAAAAAACCTTGGCTTCATGACTCAGCTATGCCAATTTGGGCAGATTGTTCAATTTTATAAAGCTTTCTTTTCCCTGGGAAACAGCACACGTACTACTACTTGACAAAGTTCTTGGCAGGTATACAGTAATAGAGGTTTTCTTTTCCGGGATTCCAAAGTCAAACATGAGGAGGACCTAACACTTGAAAGATTTTTAGAGTCTTATGATGTTAAAGCTGAAAGGTACTACAGACGTTATCTCAATTTAAGGTCTCCTTTAAACTGAGGTTAAATGATGTCCAAAGCCACAGAGGAGGAAAAGCAGGTACTCCCTGTCCACTCTTCTTCTAAAGAATGCCTTCCCATTTCAGAATTGTTGGTTTTCTATAATGTTATTAATCTTGGCTTCACCAAGCTGTGTCTGTGTAATCCTGGGCAAATTATTTCATCTCTTTATTTTTCTGTTTATCTGTGAAACACAGATAGTAAAAGATACACCTCACAAGACTGCTGACTAATAAATGTATACATATTAAGCACTTATACTAGTACGTGATACAGGGTGTATGGCTTGATATATGCTGTTATTATTATTATTATGTATTTTTAAAAAATGTTCATTTACTTATTCTGTGCTGTTAGCACAGAGCCCAATGCGGGGCTCGATTTCATTGTGAGATCCTGACCTGAGCCGAACTAAAGAGTCACATGCTTAACTGACTGAGCCACCCAGGCGCCCTGCTATTATGATTTTGGATATTTGGGGTTATGTTACTAATTATATACAACATAGATAGGCTAAAGCAAAATGAAACTTTTTAACTCAAACAAATGGAAAATAAATCACTTTCTTCCATTGCCGGCTAATTACCTCTCTTTCCTGTTAAGGCAAACTGAATGGTATTTCCTCCGACTCCACAAAATGCATCTACTACAATGTCACACTTGAAGGACTGGCTGACCCGGCCAGCAATGTGTTCAGCAATCTTCTCAGGGGTCACTGAAAACCAGCCCTCTGCAGAGGAAGAGCATCCCGATGAAGATGGTTCAATTTCAAGAAGCCAACCCGAGCACAAACATCACAGCAAACATTACTATATATGCTATACCCGAACAAGATCTAGTTTCTCTTTTCAAGAACTTATAAATTGCTTCGTTTTTTTTACAGAAAGTTCAGTAGAGCTTGTTATAAAAAGCAGTACTATTCCCATTCCCGATTTGCACAGAAGCAACTGTCTCAATTCTTGCCTGCTGCTTTTATAATATACTTCTAATAACTGAATGCAACTTTCGTTTTTCTGTTTGAAGTATTAATGACTATTAAGGAAAATGGAAAGTTGGCTCTATTCAACTGGCCAACTCCCCAAACCCCACTGAGTTTCCGGATTACTTTATTTCTAACGGGGAACTATTGAGCCAGATTTGTACTCGACACTTTGGAAAAATGTGTACATTTCAAAAGGGTCAGGAAAAGCAAGAAGCTGACAGCAAAAGGATGCAAAGCTGTAGGAATAGACCCCTCTTCATTTTCAGAAACGGGGTCCTATGCCCACTCCAGAAGAAAGAGGATACTGACTTCCTTTCCCAACAGAAAAAATTAACATTTTTTTTCAGAAATTTATTTCTCTGGAGCAAAATCATGCACCAATTTTCCTGTTCTCTTTCCTTACCAAAACTTTAAATGGCTCCTCATTGTTGGAAGAATACAAATAAAAATTCCTTTCATAAATTAGAAAGCCTTTTTATCCAGCCTTATTTCTCCAAACTCCTATGTACTTTCTTCGATACACAACAAACACAACATTTTGTAAATTATTAGAAGAGGTTCACAGAACCCAAAATTCTAACCACAGATCAAGTCTCCTGATTTTGACAGTCAATAAAGACCAATGTTTAGGGAGCCCCGATATGAAAATAAGCATCAATCTGCAGAAATGAATGAAGGAAGGTGTTCCAGACATAGCAGGGACACTCACAGAAGAACTCCGCTTCCAGAGTTAATTCATTAAATTACACCTTCTGCACTAGGTATTTCTTCATCAGATGTTCTGCTTAATAGTCCATTGACTCTTTTTGCTATCCATCCTAAAATGCCACAAATCCAGATTAAACCTGAATGTGAAGTTTTAAAAATACATATATACTCAAACTAAGAGACACTGTAGAAAATAATTGGCCGCTTTTCTTTGGAAAATGTCAGAGTCAAGAAAGACAAAAAAGGCTGAGGGACTATTCCAGATGAAAGGAAAAGAAAACAACATGAAAACTAAATGCAAGACGTGGTCCTCAACCGGAAGAAAAAACGCCCTAAAGGACATGATTAGGGTAACAGATGAAACTGCAGTCTGGACTGCAGAATAGAATATTGCAGCAAGGTTAAATTTGTAATTTTATCACCATCACATAAAGTATCTTTGTTCTTAGAAAACACACATACAAGTATTAAGGGGTAGGAGCGATTGGATCAGAAACACACACACACAGAATGATAAAGCAAACGTGGCAAAATGTTACCAAGCAGTCAGATACGGGTAAAGGGCATTATGAAATTTTTACTATTCCTGCCATGTTTCTGTAACTTTGAAATTATTTCAAAATAGTGTCAAAAAAAACCCCACATATACTTTACCTCTGTCCAATTTAATCCCATCATCAAAACGGGAGAAGAGCCTGTATCTCTGGGCCCAGTACTTTGCCAGCTCAGGAACAGCAGCTATCTCGGGAGGCAGGCCAATTACCTTTTTGTTCCTGTTTTTCTTTGTCTTCTTCTTCTTTTTACTTTCAGCTAAAATAAAAGAATATAAAAAATACAGATGCTCACTATGAAAAAAAGGAAATCGTAGATGAATTTATCTAAAAGTATAGCCACATTCAGTATTTACAATTTGGGAATGCACTCCAGAACATGCGTGCAACGGCACCCCTGGAGAAGCAGGTGGGCCTGATGCACATAGCACTGACTTTACATGACAGCTTCTATTTTGCTGTTTATAACCTGCCTGGGCTTGGTAAAGAAACCCAGGCTCACTAAGATCCAACTTTTAATTCCTCAAAAGGAATGAATGAATAGTATTTTATCTACTTACTTCTCAAGATTGTTAGGGGATGCGTACAGATACTACGTAGGTATAAAAGTTATTACTTCTGTTAGATAAGGTACTACTTTAGTCGGTCAATTATAGAAATCCAAACATTGTTCTTCCCTTCTTTAAAATAAAACCTCCCAAGGACTGACTGAGTCCTAACTTGGTCAATCCTCTGAACACAGACATGACCTGAAGATCCTATGACCTAAAGGAAATTAAAATAGGTCATGGCTTTAATGTTAACAGAAAAGGATCTCATTCATTCATAGATGGACTTTTTCTTTTTCTTCTTTTTTTTAAATGTTTTATTTATTTTTGAGAGAGCAAGAGACAGAGTGTGAGCAGGGGAGGAGAGGGAGACGCAGAATCTTAAGCAGGCTCCAGGCTCTGAGCTGTCAGCACAGAACACGATTGTGAGATCATGACCTGAGCCAAAGTGAGATGCTTAACTGACCGGGCCACCCAGGCGCCCGGCGACGGACTTTTTTCTTAAACAATTTTTATTAATTTGGTTATCTTGTCTCAGTTCTGAGATCAGAAATAGCAACTTAGAAAGAGCATTATCACAGCTAGACATAATGAGAAGAATTGATGATGACAAATAAAACTACTGCTTCAATGATTCTCAAGGATAGAACTATGTCTTAATACGTCATCTGGTCATTGCAAACAGCACAAGGTGTCATCAACACTAACATTTTGAATGAACAATTCCTTATCGTGCAAGATCATCCTATACACGACAGAAGGTTAACCCCAAGTACTAAATGCCCCTACCCCCAGGTCATTCTAACAGCCAACACCTTCCAAATGCCCCTGAGGTGGGTGGTAGGGGCCCAGGTGAGAACTACCAGCACTGTGACATGAGGTAATTAGGGAAGGAGGGAAGCGGTAGGGTGGAAATGGGACTGGGGAACCAGACAACCTGGTACTGAGTCCTAGCTATGCCACCTACTAGCTGTGTGATCTCAGGCAAATTCTTAGTTTCTCTGAGCTTTACTTTCTGTATTTATAGAATAGGGATAATTCCATCTACCTCACTGGGCTATTTTATAGATTAAATGAAAATAAGGCACATGAAATCTGCAAGTACCATATGAACATCAGTTGTACATGACAATAAAATTTAAACTACTTTAGTATGCTTTTTAGAAAGGCAAAGGAGTATGTGATACAAAGAATACAGCTCTCTACACACATACACACACACACACAAATCAAGATTCAAATGAGGTATTTTCCTCAATATTAAAAAAAAAATTTATTTTAATCCTTATTTAGTTTTGAGAGAGAGAGAGAGAGAGAAAGAGCGTGAGCAGGAGAGGGGCAGAGAGAGAGGGAGACACAGAATCTGAAGCAGGCTCCCGGCTCTGAGCTGTCAGCATGGAGCCCGATGCTGGGCTCGAACTCACGAACCGCGAGATCACGAACTGAGCCTAAGTTGGACGCTTAACCGACTGAGCCAGCCAGGCGCCCCAAAATAAAAAGAATTATTAAAAGGAACACCAGAGCAATACCAAATTTCAAGAGGGATAAAAGGGACTGCCAGTCACTTTTAGCCCAGGGAGCAGAGGGTAGTGGCAGAGACCAATCTTGGTGGAACAGAGACACTCAGTTTTCCCACATGCGTGCCCTTGTATCTCATGACGCTTGCTCAGCCAAGAGTGTAGTCTTCTGGTGCCAAACCATAGCCACTAGCACATTTACACTTACTGTGCACCCTCTCTACTTGAAAATGAGTGGCGGTGGGAGGCGCCTGGGTGGCTCAGTTAGTTGTCTGACTCTTGATTTCGGCTCAGGTCGTGATCCTAGGGTTGTGGGATCGAGCCCCACATTCTCTCTCTGCCCCTCCCCGTGTGTGCACACGTGCTCTACCCCCACCTCAAAATAAAATAAAATAAAATAAAATAAAATGAAATAAAATAAAATAAAATAAAGTAAAATAGCGGTGCATCCTTAGGTATAGACGGTTAACAAGTGGCAGCTAGGGAAGCACATTATCCAAATTCATCAGTAAGTTGAAGCACAGTCTTACTTTCAGTGTTGACCTGTACAGAATCTGGTGTAATCTGAGTAACACAATCTTCCTGATGTGTAATAGCTGTTACTGTGCTGTCTCCTTCATTTTTTTCTGTTTCCAGTTCACCAGCTGAAGACACGGCGTGACACTTTCCAGGTTCTTGATTGCTCGTCTCAAGTGGGTCATCGCCTTTTTTAACAGACATTTCTTGCTCCTCTGAATCACTGCTTGTGCACGTGTCTTGCACGTTGTCATGAGAAACTGACTCCTGTGATGCTTCCTCATCCATTGGTTCATTCACCCATTTTAGAAATTTTTCTACCTGAAATCGTCAGTCATCACAAGCACGAATTAATTCTAAATTGCACAGAATAGTCCCACCTGCTTTGACCATTTGGACTTCACTGAGAAGCTGAGTCATAATTATTAGCTCCAATAAGTACACTGTATCATACAAGCTAATTACGCAAAAAGTAATTCTGAGCTAACGGCACAATTTTCTTTTCTGGACATACCATGACCTTATTAAAGATTTCTTGAGAAGGAAGAAAATATCAGCTTAAACACAAGGTGGTGACTTTCCTGTAATCAATTAGCACTAAGAGGATAAAGCTGAGCTGTTCCAGTAGCTTTCCATAGAGGCTTCTGACAATATGACCATACTATGTGATATTGCCATTACACACGTACCTACTTATTATTGTCATTAATGTTATCTTTTCTAATCATACAGGCCTTTCTTCAATGGCTGAGGCTATAGTCTATGTTAAATTGTACTCAGCATCCAAGATAAACTCTAAAAAGATTTAGTGCCCATCTGAAGAAAAAGAACAATGCAAACTGCCCTTTAACGGAGTGAAGCCTGTAAAAGGATTCCTAAAAACTACGTTTCTTAGAAATGTTAAGAAGGTCAGGTAACTTCCTTGCAAACTTCTGTAATGAGAATATCCTTTTAAACAAAAACTTTTTTAAGTTTTTTTTTTTTTTTGGGGGGGGGGGGGGGGGGGGGGGGGGGTGGAGAGAGAGAATCCCAAGCAGGTTCTGCACTGTCAGTGCAAAGCCCAATGTAGGGCTCAAACCCACAAACCATGAGATTATGTCCTAAGCTGAAATGAAGAGTCAGATGCTTAACCCACTGAGCCACCCAGATGCCCCTACAAGAATATTCTTCATAACAAGAGTTCATGACCCTCCTAAGAGGAAATTGGAAGATGAGCACAGACAAACCCAGAATCTTCAAGGGGACTGTGCCTATGTATCAGACAGATAACTAAGGACACAACAGCCATATTTCTTTTTTTCCTTGTCAATACATAGCAGGTATGTTTCTGCTTTGTCTACAGATGGATGTATAGGGGCAATCACATCCAACAAATAATCCCACTGACCTGAAGTGGGAAATGTGTTCCAGACATAACCAGGGCCACTAAAATATTAAAATATCACTAGCAACCAACCAATCTAAAATGAAAAGGAAAACATGAAGGCAGCAACATAAGTCTGTTGCATGTTTTAGAAGAATGCTGAAGCTAGGAAGGATAATGTACCTTAAGGGTAAAACAAAGTCATTACAGGATCTGAGATTTTGTTCTGTTGTCCAAAGGAGTTGCTGGAGAAGTGACTGATACAATGATACAAAGGTTTCACTCATGAGAAGGTGTCCTCCCTGCCTACCACCCTCCAACGGAAAAGTATCACTTATCAAACCAAGCAAAAACTGTTCTAATTACTTTTGTTTTTCAGGTGCTGGCACAGCAGGTATAGCAGAGTCCAAGAGAGGGGACACGAATATTCTAGTGAACACTCCAGTTAACAGTGTAAATCACTAAATTTGCATGAGACCATTAGGATGAACTGGTTAGTGCAATGTTTAAATTGTTTTGTTTTTTTTTTTTTAACATTTTTAAATTTATTTTTGATAGAGGGAGAGACAGAGCACAAGCGGGGGAGGAGCAGAGAGAGAGGGAGACACAGAATCCGAAGCAGGCTCCAGGCTCCGAGCTGTCAGCCCAGAGCCCGATGTGGGGCTCGAACTCACAAACCGCAAGATCATGACCTGAGCCGAAGTCGGACGCTTAACCAACTGAGCCACCCAGGCGCCCCATAGTGCAATGTTTAATTGATCGCCTCTGGATGATCTCGTAATTAAGACTTACAATAAAAGCTGTACTAGAAATTGACTTCCAGGATCCTACTTAGCCTGAAGCAGATGAGAAAGTCTCACTGTTACTACATATACAAGGCAATTTTATCTATCTTCCCAGATACTTTATAGCTTTCAAAACATAACATTACTACCAACTTATTCTTTTTCAAATTTAGTTCACATGCTATGTGCCTTTAGGAAGCAAGAGGAAGAGAATTTTAGGCACCTTTATATCTGCTAGAAGCAGGATTTCCATTTGAATACCATTTGAGTCAAGCTCACAAAATGAGATTCTTTCTGTAAATATAGAACAAAATTTATACAGACCTTAGTCAAAGCTTTGCTTTTCTTGAAAAATGTTTTATCTGACTCTTCAGTAAAGAAGATGTGTTTGTTTTTCATATTTATTTGTCTTCTCATGTCCAGGAACTTTGACTTATACTTCACATTCTTCTGCAAGTATCTGACCCGCCGATGACTGAAATTTGAAATTCCACCGTATCTGTGACCAAACCAAAGGAAGATGACTCAAACCTTAAGTTCTGTGAGTTTGTTTTCTTATATGAAAAGAGAATAAAACGGACAATTTGCACTATTTTTCAATTAGCAGCCACCATTTTAATTTCTCTTCTAAATTATAAAAATTATGAAATAAAGTTCAAATGCATAGGAGTTGTATGTTAATTTTAAGTAAATCTGAAACATCAGTTGGGAGTATCAACATACCTTATATATAGCAGAAAGCAGGTATTACATAGTAAAGTGTAATAAAGAAATCGCAGAAACATGTAACCCCGTTGCACATCAGGGAAATATAATCTTTTCTCATGGTGAGATGATACCAAAGCTCTTTCATACATACATACCTGGACTTCAATTATTTTAAAAGTGGTCACTGACTTCTTAACCTAAATTAATCTGAGCTTACCCAAGAAGCAAACCCATATTAACAAAATAACTAGAAAATATCTGCTGATCTAACCATCTGAATTTTTCTAGTCTTAAAAGATAAAGATCTGCTACAAAGACTTCTATGACTATATCAAGCCTTATTTAAGTACTTCTCCCACAGACTATAAGAAACTTAAAGTGTAATATACAATTTAGCACTTACAAACTCCTGAAGTTTAGTGTTAAATATCAGGTGTTATCTTCTAGCCATATTATAAACTTTATAAAAAAGTCCATTTTATCCTTTTCTTCTTCTTCTTTTTAAAGAGTGGGAGCACACAAGCAGAAGAGGGGCAGAGCAAAAGACAGAATCTTAAGCAAGCTCCATGCCCAGCGTGAAGCCCAACGCAATCTCATGACCAGGAGATCGTGACCCGAGCCAAAATCAAGAGTCGGACACTTAACCAATTGAGCCACTCAGGTCCCCCTTATCCTTTTCTTCTAAGTAGAACTGGGAATCCTAAACAGAAGAATAGTTAAGTTAAATCCCAGGTCACAGAATAAATCTCCAGGGATGTATCCTAGCAAGAGCCACTCAAGTAATTTCTCAATAAAATTACATGTGGGTAGAAATAAATTCTGTCAGGAATTTAAACATGGCACTATCAAGAAGACATTTTATATTACTCATCTTTGTGATCTTTAGCCTTAAATAATTATACCAACGGCAACTGCCTTCAAGTACCGTAAGGGAGAGATAATTGATAATTAAAAAAATATTTATAGTATTATGAGCATGTAATCCTTAACCGATTTGGATTCAATTTATAAGTCAACTTTGAGATCTATGTCCTTTCCTTGCTGACTTCATAACATGTAGGTATCAGCTAAAACTGCACAACTAACAAAGAAAGTCTCAACCCTTAGAAACATCAAAGACCTTAATCTTGGTTTAAATCACTGGTGCATGTTGACATAAATGGTAGGTCTTTAATGTGCCTTAAATACTCAGTTTGGTCTTCATGGTATGTGCAATAAGCCCTTCACTTTTCTTATATTTAATGCCTGGGCATTTAATACCAGAGAAAACTTACACCTTCTGTATATAAATGTTCATAGCAGTTTATTTGTAATGGCAAAATACCATACATAGTCCAAATGTCCTTTAATAGATGAATGGTTAAAGAAACTATGCTACATCCATACAATGGAATACTACTCAGCGGTATGAAGGAATGAACTATTGGTACACACAATAACTCGGGAAGAACCTCAAAGGAACACGCCTAAATCTTAGGAACAACCCAGAAGTACATACAGGGTAATCAATTAAACACACAAGGATTAGATAATTGTGTGAGCACTGATAAGTCAGGGTTGCTTAGAAGTCTCAAAACCTTGCCCTGTATCCTCTCCCTAGGAAATGATATGATCCCAACCAAGTCACTGCTTTATCTATGAAATTGTAATAACGATATTGGATTGTATGACGCGCAACTGAGTAAACGATGTATGTGAATATAGCAAATGTGTGGTGATCTCTCCACAAGAGAGGTTGGTGTTTTAACTATACTATCTTAAATGCTATCAAATCTGTAACTATCATTAGCTATCAGAGAACTTTAAGACAGCTGAAGTGTTACAATTTTGGGAAAACAACAGTATTTATACATAATTACTTTTGTCCTGAGCCATGCTTGAATCCCAGAAGGGAACCATTGTCATCAAAGTCTGAATCTGGGTTTTCATCGATGTCCAGCTCGTGGCTAAACAAACAAAAGGTAAAACAGTGATAAACCATTATATCTACAGGCCACCAGTTAATGAAAATATCAAAAGGTACACAGAGTCAATCTACACACACTTTCTAATCACAACAGTCAACCACAGCTCCAGCTCACAAATCCACGAAGACAGGAAAGAGTACTTTAATCAGATTTTCCAAATAAGATAACGTACCCAGCAGTATTTGGAACACAGCAAAAAGCATTCAGATCCTAAACTTTGTCAAGTAACTCTCTCTACTCTTGAACGTGGCACGAATACAGATCTCTCCATTTGCCTTTGGAAAAACACCTGTAAAAACTACAGCCTTCAACTAAGCTCCTAGAATGTTACCTTTAGAAGTTTTCCTCAAAAACAAAGAAAACATTTGAGAAGTATTAATCCAACCAAAAAATTTAAAAAAAATATGAAGAATAAGGTTGTGATACAAGTGTGTTATCAAGTAACCCATGATCACTGATCTAATGGGGATACCTCCCAGTGACCCCTATGACGTACGTGACAGTACTAAGAGAAAATGGTGAGAAATAATTCTTACAAATTAAATTAAGCTCACTGAACATTTATGGTGGACCTACTACGTTCCAGAAATGTAAGAACACACAGAGTCTCTGCTTCTGGGCACTTAAGGAGGAATTAACAAGCACTGCAAACCATGTAGAAGGAACACAATGGAGGCATGCTTTTATGAAAGTACTAGGTTACTGGGCCCCCAAAGTTTGCATATTATTTTTTCTAGAAGCTGTATGTAACATAAAAGTCATATGTGGAACACTTCACATCCTGTCACAGAAATAAAATGTTTTTAGCTAACATCTAAGTTCTGCAACATCCGTCCTTTCCTTGTATCTTACAGAATTAGCATTTGACTGTATCCAACCTATGTTACTTGTCACTTTAATTTTACATATCAATAGTATACTAGAAGAGCACTGCCTCCAGAAGAGTTGGTCTGGGCATCAGCCTTGGAACTGCCATTGTTTTGCTATGTAACTCTGGGCAAAAGCACTTACCCTCATTTTGTCTTAATATTCTCACGTACAGACTAAGAGCATTAGATACTTGAGGTCTTTTAGCATAAAATTCTGTGATACCATATACTTAGATTTTTGAAGAAAAAATCAGAACGTCCTTGAGAGAAACCATATCTACGGATACATTAAAAGCTGTCACCTACTGACACTACCATCAGATATATTACATGCTAGTTCTAGTCTTCCTAACGATCTCATTAAAAAAAGCATTGGTTTCATTTTATAGACAAGAAACTGTGGGATCTGACTGCTGGGATTTGACCGTGTTCCAAGGCTAGTACGTCTCATCTTTTCTCCTTTTCTCCAGGACTAACAGTAAGTACTGTAATACAACAAATGCTTTATAGCCACCCCCTCATGGACACAAGTGCTTCTGCTACCCCACTGTGGAGAGGGAGGTAATGTGTTACTTGCCTCCTCTTGAGTTTGCTTGGCTTACGTTCAGGTGGATCTTCTTCACTCTCGTCTCCATCAATACTGTTGGAGTGTGGTCTTTCTCTGATTGCGTTTGCTTCGGAAGAGTCCTGTGAATCTAAAGAGGCAGAGATATTGCAGTGGAGTTCTCTCCTTGGTTTGACAATTCCTCTGCCTTTTGCAAAGGCGATCAAATACTTTACTGCCTTTCTTGCAATGAACTGTATGCGCATGTCAGGCACAGCGCCAGATCGAATCGACCTATTTTGCGTATCCACATGCAGAGTCTGAGCGTAAAATTGTAGCTATGCCTATCTATTAAAGTTTCTGTGATCTAACTACTTAGAAAGCAAATGAAAACTTTTTCCTCATAACTGTTCAAATCTACATAAATTAATCCACAGTTACTTTTGTGAAAGCTTTCTAATCACACACACTAACAGCTATCACATTTGACTGAATTTTAACTTACATGACTCTGAATACAGTGTTTTCAGAAAAATGATTTCTCCTTATTAAGAAGCAAATACATTGGTCTCTAATATAGCCCTTAAATTGACAACGGAAGTAACAGAAAGGTAAGCACCAGCATTTAAAAAGAATGCTTTTAAACCTGTGGCTGCTCTGACTGAGGCACCTGTCTTTGTTCTGTATTTCTTCAGACTGGCACAAAGTGAGTAGGGGGAACTAGAAATGGAGAGTTGTCTGTAGTGTAGACAATGGGATACTCTGATTGTGTAGGCACAGACTATTTCAGGAGAATACGCAACCACAAACAATAGAAAACATATATGCTTACATAGAAAACATGCAACATATACCTTGTGTTGTGATCTCAAGGCAGGATCCAAAACAAATTAAAACCTCGAATTCTCAGATTGATCCTGATGGCACTCACCCCAGGACTAATTAAAGAAATGGCCAATTACACACATAATTAAGGGAAAAGGTGACAAAAATGGCCAATCTATGCACGCAAACTAGGAAATAGACCACAGAAGGCAGAGACTATGAGGTTTACTATGTTTGACAAAGGGAACAAACAGGAAGGGAGGATGGTCAAAGAAGTAACATGAAGTAGTAAGACAGTGGCCAATACATGGGCCAATATACAGATTTCTAGTTTTATGGTCAAAATCAGCACAGAAAGTAATCGAGAGAGCAGAGAGGAGTGTCTAAAAGACTAACATAATCACATTAAAAAAAGGAGGAAAATAACACCAAAATAGAAAAGAATGATAATACTGAGGTAAACTCCATTAGGAGAGCACAGAGAAAAAAGAAATAAAAAAGTAGGTAGGGTCCTTCAGGAACTCTCTCTAAAGGGAACTCTCAGCTAGATGAAAATCAGCAATCCAAGGAACAAAGCAAACCCAATTGTTAAATAAAAGGCCAAAACCTTTTGCTTCATATAGGAATGAGGCCGAGAAGAAAGTCCTCTATTACAAACCAGACTTGTCTGGCACCAAACATCAAGGATGCCAAACATAAAAATTTCTTCCCCTCTCATTTTCCTGGTGCCATCAGTTAGAATCCTTTTCCCTAGCAAGAGCATTCTTAATAACCACCTGTGACTTAACATACCTCTCACTGGCTTTCTTTCATCCTTTCTTTAGTTCTTTAGACATCAATTTGCATGACAGGTTTTGTTTTGTTATGTTTTCAATCACTTAGGCTGGAGTCAACTAAGTTCCTTATCCTGGATATTTAACGAGGATCCTGAGGTCAACTCTTCTAGATAAAAATTAATATCATGCCCTGTTGAGATTCCCTACAGAGCAAGACTTCATTGGTTCCAAAATAAATTTCCAGATATAACTTAGAGTACGATTTGCCTGATATCCATTGTGTACTCTGAACCATTCTCTAATATGCCTCCTATACATACATTTGCTTCACAGAAACTTGGAAGTTCCATGTCTATTCTAAATTTCTCAAGGGAGTTCCAGGGTGTTTTTTGTTTGTTTCGTTTCTGTGTTTTATTCATTTTTGAGAGCAAGAGAGACAGAGCACAAGTGGGGGAGGGAGAGGGAGACAGAGAGGGAGACACAGTATCCGAGACAGGCTCCAGGCTCTGAGCTGTCAGCACAGAGCCCTATGCGGGGCTCAAACTCACAGACTGTAAGATCATGACCTGAGCTGAAGTCGGACGCTCAACCGACTGAGGCCACCCAGGTGCCCCAAGGGAGTTTCAAGTTTTAATTGGCCACCAAGGTACAAGTGGAAAAAATGGTACTTTTGAGAACCCTTTGCAAACATTTTTCTGATTTATATGAAAGGGAAATAAACAACTTGTGACATATGGAGTAAATCATTTTACACTATAAAATGTAGTTGGCATTGTGTAAGTCTTGCATAAAGGATTAGTGTTATTTTGCTCAGTAGGTTCATTTTCCTGTTCAGTAGGATACATCTTGGCCAGTCTTACCCTGAGCTGGTTGGTTTGCGCTTCTGTTCCCAGACACGTTGCTGTCCTTGGCTCCTCCGTGACATGGTTCACTTTGGCCAGTGGCAGGGCATTCTCTGCTGCTGCCGACTTCACTTAGCAACTGACATCCATCGTAACTTACTGTAGAATCTAACCGGCTCTGTTCCACTTCCTCTGAATTCAGACTTAAGTTACTAACTCCATCAAGTATTTCATTATGCTCTTTATCACCTGAACTAGAGCTTTCACTATCAATGGTAATAGATGAAGATGGAAAAGACGTTAAGTCTGCTTTTATGCAATTTTCATCTTTCTCGTCGTCAACTTCTATTTTAGGCCCACAAGCATCTGTATCACAGGTTTCTGGGGCATCAAAAGTCCAACCCTGAGCTTCCCAATACTGAAATTGTTCCAAATAATACCAATAGAGTTGACTATAATGTTGTTCCCATTCCTCCTTTGTATCAGGAATGTTCCAAGGTTCAGGACACAGTGTCTGACCTGGATGTTTCTCTTGCCAGCTTTGCCATAAGAGCCCTCCGCCATATTCATTCCAATACTTTTCCCACTTCTCCGTAATTTCTAGCTTTGGGCATAATGTATTTTCAACAGGAAGATTTTCAGTTTCAATGTCCTTTTTGGTTTGAAGTTCACATGTTTTGGTGTTCTCATACCGTTCAACTGAAGACGGATCATCTGAAGCCAAAATGTCATCTTCTTCATATTCTTGTCTCCAAGATTCTCTCATAATTTCATGTAAGTACTTCTTTTGCTGTTTTTTCTTTTTCTTTTTGACTTTAACTTTATTTCTAGTATTCATAGACACCTACATAAGATAAATAACTTGAATATCAAATGCACCTCATAAAGTAGAAGAGAAAGTAGAATCCAAGTCTCTTTTACCATGAAATTAAATAATAGATCCTCAAACCCTCATCCTGGGCTTTAGTTACACACACAGATTAATTTTACTCTCTATGTTTACAGGAGGAGGAAAAAATCAAACATAGACATATATCAAAACTTGCAGTTTTGGTTAATTTATAAATATGTACGTTTAAAAAGAAGTGGGGTGCTCTAATGTATGAATGTGTTAGATTTGGGATAAAATAATTCCATGTGGTATTTTATGAAGAAAATGAAGAAACAAATAAAAGTAACTTACACTTTTGTAAAAATTCTTTTTTTAAAAAAAATATTTATTTACTTATTTAAAACACAAGTGGGAGAGGGGCAGAGAAAGAGACACAGAGGATCCCAAGCAGGCTCCACACCACTAGCACAGAGTCTGATGTAGGGCTTGAACTCACAAACTACAATATCATGACCTGAGCTGAAATCAAGAGTCAGACGCTTAACCGACTGGGGCACCCAGGCGCCCCTACTTACCTCAAAAGTCTTATGTGCAGATACACCACCAAACTGGAGTGGTAGTCCCATACTTCTCATGAGTTCAGCCTCAGAATCAAGTTCACTTTCATCTAAGCCTAAGCCTTTGCTGTCATGTAACTCTGCCGTGCCACCTTCCTCCTCTTCTGTTGCTTGGTCTCCTACAGACAGCATTTGTTAGCTTCATTTTAGAGAGAATGTAGATGTAAGTTTTATCGTCCTCATTTCAAAGAGGAACCTGAGATCCAGAATCATGCAAGTGTTACCATTTTTTTTTTTTTTAATTCGTTTTTTATTTATTTTTGGGACAGAGAGAGACAGAGCATGAACGGGGGAGGGGCAGAGAGAGGGAGACACAGAATCTGAAACAGGCTCCAGGCTCCGAGCCGTCAGCCCAGAGCCTGACGCGGGGCTCGAACTCACGGACCGCGAGATCGTGACCTGGCTGAAGTCGGACGCTTAACCGACTGTGCCACCCAGGCGCCCCAAAAGTGTTACCATTTTTAAGGAGTTAAAAAGACTAGTAAAAAACGGCCAATTGAGAATCAAGAGACAACTTCTAGTCTGGCTCTGCCTGCTACCAGCTGCCCATTCAAGTTACACGTACTGAGTACCTCCTCTGTGCTGGGCACAGAGCCCTTTGCACCGTGCAGAGTACTGAGGATACGAGGGGGGACATGGTGGAGTAATCACAGGGAAAACACGTTTTCGCCACAGGCAGTATTACTCAACTAGATCAGTGAAGTTAAAATGATGATTTGTGGAGTTACTTTAGGAGCTAGTAATAAGAGAGGTGAAAGGCATGTCTTTAGTCTTAGTTGCCTCGAGGGTACTTTATTTTTTATTTTTTATTTATTTATTTTTTTTGAGGGTACTTTAATCGCAACTGGGATTTATATTCTGTGACTCTGGGAGAGATGATTGAATGAAAGGGTTCTGCTATTGAAAGTCTGAAATCTACTGAGCTGGAAGATTCTTTCAAACTCCTGATTCTAGGTCTTACAAAAAAACCTGTTGTATTGTAACAAAGTAAGTTTTGCTTTATACTAATATGGTTAGATAAAAAAAGTGTATCACACCATTAGCAGGACAAATGCCATTCAAATGCTCCATTAGCCATTTGAAATGTGAGATAAATGTCACTTTACACATTAGCATACTCAATTAGGGCTGAGCTGCACTCCAGCTAAATGACTGTAGGCAACAGAACGGTGAGTCTTACAAAGCAAAAATGGAGACTATAAAGAAATCTTTTGTGTACAAATCCTACTAAAACAAAGAGGGAAAAAAACGTCTCTGCCTAAGTAATAAGGGGAATTCCACTTACCATTCCACTCAATGAACTTATGAAAGTCCAAGAGAGAGCAAATAGGAAAAACAAATGTGCTAAGTTTTATGTTCCTTTCATAGTATGTGTTTTATTCATTGATTGATTGATTGATTTATGAAAAAGAGAGAGAGAGAGAGATAGCATGCACACACAAGCAAGTGAGAGGAGTAGAGGGAGAGGAGAGAATCCCTAGCAGGCTCCACGACGACACGGGGCTCAATCTCACAACCATGAGATCATGAGCCACCCAGGTGCCCCATGGTATGTATATTTTACGTTTAGCAGGAGCTTGGGGTGTGAAGAAACCTTATTTGTACATTACATTGAAACACAAACCAAACACTTTGTCCAGCAATCAACTGAAGAAACACTGACTCGTTCCATTATCGTGAGAGTTAAAGGACTTTTAAGGGTAACACGACACACTTTACTTGTGCTGACTTTAGCCTAGCACTCATGCTAGTTTTGCCCGTATCTAGAGAAACAAAAAAGATCTGTGTGGAAAGAACAAACGCGGTCTCAAAGGGAAGTCTGAGAGAGAGCAAGATGGTTTTCGGAAACTAGATAAGGCTCAAAGTATACAACAAATTCTATTTGTTATTTGGGAAAGTGAACCCAGATGATGGGCTCTTCACTTCAGTCAGAAGACTATGGTCTTATCCTGACTTATCCTGACGCTTATCCTGAATACCTTATTTATACGATTGGTAAAGTATATAAACAAGGAGGTCATTAGACTGAGGTGGCTCTAAGGCCTTTGTTGTCAATGGAAGCAAACCAAAAACCTAAGCCAGAATCCAAGCGCTCAGATCGAAGAAAATAAAACTTAAGAACAACCAATCACAAATAGCCCGTAGGCTTCCCCAAACGAGCCCACTGCTTAAGCCATAGCCAATCAAGTAATTTCCTTGCTTTGCTGCTACACCGTCTCTATAAAAACCCCTCCTCTAACTCCTGTCGTGGAGTGGTGCTCCTAACCAGGGAGCCGGCACTGCCTGACTTGGAGAGGTGTCTGCTCGAATAAACTCTTGAAAATTTTAATATGCCTCTGTTTATCTTCCAACACAATAAAATTTTTCTGGGGGGAAAAATATGCTCTCTACTTTTCAAAGCTGCAAATTTCAGCCTGCTCTTATCTAATGGCAACAACTCAGGAAGGAACGTTACATAGAGCAAAAGAGGCTACCTCAAGTCCATAGAGGAGCTAGCAGGAAAAGAAAAGATGTGCTTTGAGAAGGATTCTAGAACCATGTCATAATAAAAAATAAGGACTATAATTACTGGTTGTCATTTATAATATTTTATGCAACAAATCAACATGGTATTATAACAAATTATATTTAAAATCAATACAGTATTATAGTTACTTTGAGTGAAAAGGGACCATATGGTTTTATACTGTATTACCTGCATTGTCACCATTGCCTTTGACATAGTAGCCTTTTAATCCCAAATTGCACAATTTTCGATCTCTGCAAAGCAAATTAAACAGTCAAAAATGAAATAAATTATAAATCTGGGAAAAAAATTCAAGGCAGCATAGATTTAAAATGTTAAGGAACAGAAAAGCAATCTGCTAATATATCTTCCTCATCTGTAATACAGAGGAAAGAACACATATCTCACGAGGTTATTATGAGGATAGTCCATCTAAGACAGGGAATATATACCACATAGGAATCATTTATAATTACAACTACTAATTAGTATAATTAAAGGGTAGTTCTGGCATTGTGGGAAGAATTGATCTCATAATACATAAACAAGAAAGTGTTCTCTAAACTTGCTGTAAGAAGTGAGCATAAAAGTGGAAAGATCTAGGGGCGCTGGGTGGCTCAGTCTGTTAAGAGTCCAACTTTGGCTCAGGTCAGGATTTCATGGTTCGTGGGTGTGATCCCCACATCGGGTTCTGTGCTGCTAGCTTAGAGCCTGGAGACTGTTTAGGATTCTTGTGTGTCTCTCTCTCTGCCCTCCCCCCGCTCATGCTTGGTCTCTTGCTGTCTCTCAAAAATAAACATGTAAAAAAAAGGTGGAAAGATTTACCTCACACACACATAAATCCACATGTAGACCCTACTCCATTTGCAAATCAGCCAAGTTATCATTGCTTAGTAGACAAGATAGTCACAGTCCAAGCAAAGGTTGTTTTGGGGACTAACATACAATGAAGTTCTTATTTAGATATTTTATCAAACTGACACAGAAATCAAAACAAAACATTCAGTCTCAACAATTTTTAATTGAATAATTATTTAAGTAAGCTCGGTGCCTAATGTGGGCCTCAAACTCATGACCCCAAGACCAAGAGTTGCATGCTCCCCCAGCTGAGCCAGCCAATACCCTAGTCTCGACAATTTTTAACAACAGTGAATGATTCAACTTTTCTTTACATACCTACACTTCAAGAGTTGTTTTCTATCTGCTAAGATCAGAGATTACTTAACACAAATAAACTTGACAGGACACTTTGAAAAAGGAGAAAATTGTGCCATTTTCTTCCTACCATTAAATTGAGCTGTAACAAACTCCATCAGAACTGCCAGAATAAAGCCATCTGCAAGTAATACCTGATACTATTTTTCCAGTGTAACCACAATGAATTCAACCAAATAAAATTTTTGTATACTTGATATATTTCACTATCCTCCTGTTTATTTTTTGATACTTTATAAAAGATAAAGTGATGACTCACAGTAGGACAGCAAACATGCCAGGGGATGCAGTGCAAATGTGCTCTGGCACAATGCCCACTGGCCCCCAAGAACACTGGACAATGGAGAGGGCTCTGGGGGTGGGGGAGAGCAGCAGCTACACAGAGGGCATCAACGGCGTGCCTGTCAGCACCCGAGGATACGGGGCACTAGGTGCCAGATGGAGGAAAAGGCTAGTAAGATTGCAAGATTGGTTACACTGAGCAAATAAGTAAATGTACTGAGGATAACGATAGCCAAGATATTCCTACACACCTACGTGTATTTATGTATGTATGTAAAATGCAGATACACCCTGCCTAATTCTATCTGCTGAGAGAGCATAGGGGAAATGAAAACCCAAGAGCAGGGAACACAACGAGCACCCAAGTCTTGGTTTCTGAACACTCCACTCCGCTAAAAGGAACCAAGGTACCTTCAGAAATGGCAGTTCCAGGTTGAAGCGTGGACTATAAAAGATTATGCTTGGGTCACCTTCTGTGCCAGAAGGTTAGGAGGAGGTCTAACAATGCCAGGGACACATCAAAATGATATACAAGCCACCTCAGGAGGCCCCCACCAGCTAAAGCTGAGACAATATGAACATCAAAATAAATGACAGTAATAAAATATAACTTATCAATAAACGAACAATCCAGAGTTCACGTTAATGTAAATAAAGGAGTAAACAAATATGTGGAGAGAAGGGAAAGTGCTCCATACAGAATGCCAACTTATAAAAGTAGAACGATACAGGCAGAGAATCACTCTTTGGCAATCTTCAAGAGGTAGCAGATTCAGGCAACAACAGGGTATCGGTATAGCACTGGAGTACTTTCCTACAACATACTAATTAATGCAAAGGGAATCACTGTGACTTTACAGTGAAGAAAACTGGGAGACTCCAATGATTGGGCAATGGAGGTTAACGTCACCAGTGGTGGACTGGATCTCCAGAAAGTCATTGCTGAAGCGATGCAGGGCCAACCACAGGATCACTTCTGTGGCATTCCTGCCAAGAAGGCACGGCCCCATCTCTGTTCCTGTTGAAATGTCAGAGAGACCCAGGTTAAGTAAGGTCAGCCCACAGAAGGAGAAGGTAAGGTCTGCACTTCTTAAAATGTTGAGGCCACGAAAGGGAGGGAAAGGGTGAAGAATTTTTCCAAAGGAGATTGACAAGTCAAAAGTAAACATAAGAGGAACTATGTGGAATTCTGGATCAGAAAGAAAAGAGAAACACTGCTGGGAAGGCTGGGGGAAATGTGAACCCTCGACAGTGGTTATGAAGGAGAATATACTTGTTTTAGGGAAATGCACAATGGAGTATTTAGGAAAGATGGGGAATCAAGTCTGCAGCTTGCTCTCAAATGGTTCAGAAAAGATGGTGTATGTGGGGCCTGGCCACGTGTCTCTGTGTCTGCAGAGGGAGAGATGGAACAAAGGCAGCTAACTATTAAGACCTGGTGAATCTGCGTAGAGGGGAATATGGTTCACGGACCCATTTTTTAAGTTTGAAATTATTTTAAAATGATTTACTACGTGGCCAACTAATCTTTGACAAACAAGGAAAGAATATCCAATGGAAAAAACAGTCTCTTCAGCAAATGGTGCTGGGAAAACTGGACGGCGACATGCAGAAGAATGAACCTGGACCACTTTCTTACACCAGACACAAAAATAAAACTTAAAATGGATGAAAGACCTGAACGTAAGACAGGCGGAAGCCAGCAAAATCCTAGAGGAGAAAACAGGCAGCAACCTCTTTGACCTCAGCTGCAGCAACTTCTTATTTGACATGTCTCCAGAGGCAAGGGAAACAAAAGAAAAATAAACTATTGGGACCTCATCAAGATAAAAAGCTTCTGCACAGTGAAGGAAACAATCAGCAAAACTAAAAGGCAACCAACGGAATGGGAGAAGATATTTGCAAATGAAATATCACAAAAAGGGTTAGTATGCAAAATCTATAAAGAGCTTATCAAAATCAACACCCAAAAAACAATCCAGTGAAGAAATGGGCAAAACAGACACTTTTCCAAAGAAGACATCCAGGTGGCTAACAGACACGTGAAAAAAATGCTCCACATCACTCATCATCAGGCAACTATCAATCAAAATGAGCTACCACTTCACACCTGTCAGACTGGCTAAAATTACCAACTCAGGCAACAACAGATGTTGGCGAGGATGCGGAGAAAGAGGATCTCTCTTGCACTGCTGGTGGGAATGCAAACTGGCGCAGCCGCTCTGGAAAACAGTATGGAGATTCCTCAAAATATTAAAAACAGAACTACCCTGTGACCCAGCAATTGCACTACTAGGTATTTATCCGAAGGATATCCAAAGGAGGGCTATTTCGAAGGGACACATGCACCCCAAAGTGTACAGCAGCACTAGTGACAATAACCAAAGTATGGAAAGAGCCCAAATGTCCATCGACGGATAAATGGATAAAGATGTGGTATATATGCACAATGGAATATTACTCGGCGATCAAAAAGAATGAAATCTTGCCATCTGCAACAACGTGGATGGAACCAGAGTGTATTATGCTAAGCGAAATAAGTCCAAGACTAATATCATATGGCTTCAGTCACATGTGGACTTTAAACAGATGAACATAAGGGAAGCAAAAATAATATAAAAACAGAGAAGAAGACAAACCATAAGAGACTCTTAAATAGAACAAACTGAGGGATGCTGGAGGGGTGTTGGGTAGGGGGCGCTAAATGGAGGAGGGGCATTAAGGAGGACACTTGTGGGGATGAGCACTGGGTGTTATATATAAGTGATGAATCACTAAATTCTATTCTTGAAATCATTATTACACTATATATTAAATACCTTGGATTTAAATTAATAATAATAAAGTTTAAAAACAAGAAAAGCATAAACTTTCTAAGAATGAGTAGCATCAGATATACATAATAGGTAAATCTTAAAGAAAAAAATGATTTAAAAGAATTAAGTAATTCCTTTAAAAGAATTAAATAATTAATGTCTGTTGTTTTCATAACAAAAATCTACTACTCCATCATTTCAGCATTTTACTACATTCTACTCTAGACTATGTACATATTAACACAAAATTTTTACATAATTGTAATTATAGTGTAGATATTTTATATTCAGACATTTATTAACGTAAGCTATTTTTTCATGTTACTACTGAGCCATCATGATGATTATTTTTAAGAGCGCCATTACATGTAATTATGTCTTCTTCATATATATGGTGTATGAAAACCTGAATGTGCAGATGAAACAGATTACTTTAGAGCTCATAAAACCGTATGTTAATTTTTTTTAACGTTTATTTTATTATTTTTGAGAGAGACAAAGCATGAGCAGGGAGGGGCAGAGAGAGACACACACACACACACACACACACACACACACACACACACACAGAATCCTGAGCAGGCTCCAGGCTCTGAGCTGTCAGCACAGAGCCCAATGTGGGGCTCAAACTCACCAACTGCGAGATCATGATCTGAACCAAAGTCAGACACTCAACTGACTGAGCCACCCAGGTGCCCTGACAGTATGTTAATATAGTGTCCTCAGAAAATAAAAATTAGTTACAATATTAGGTTCTATTTTCTGCCTTCTAGGAGAGGTGTACAATAACCTTTAGTTTAGTTTAGTGAGTCAACTCAATACTAAGAAGGTATTAGGCACCTATGCTAATGCTCGTTTTCTGTTTCTGCTCCAACGTATGGTACTGTATTTTTCAGTTTAATAATCTATTCTAGAATTTTGCTAACAGTCAATCTGTTATTTTAAGATGGTGAAACAGACCTTTTCTCTACCTGGAAAGTCAGAGTTACACTATTAAGCCTCTGAACTGCCAGTATGTCTCCAAGTCCCCAGGACTTCTCCTGGAAATAATTTCAAGATCATATTTCCAAGTTCTTTTTGTTCTAAGGGGTTATAATTTGAGCATTAAGTGATCTAAAGGAAAAAGCCATTCTTTTCTCTTTACCTATTTTGAACCCAGAATGTGGCTTCTAAAAGCAAAGTAGAGCTTCTAAGTTTTAATATGTATGAATTATACGAAGTTTAAAAAAATGAACATTTTGGTTCAAAGAGACTAAATTCAAAGTAATCGGTGATTTATATGGCAATTAAATTGTGTTTTATTCATTTATTTTTATTTTGAGAGAGAAAGAGAGAGAGTTCGTGTATACCAGGGGAAGAGGTGTGGGGGGGGGGGGGGGGAGGGAAGGGAGAGAGAGAGAAAATATTAAGCAGTTTTCATGCTCTGTGCCAGCCCATCAGGTTCCATCCCATGACCATGAGATCATGACTTAAGTTGAAATGGAGTTGGAAGCTCAACGGACTGAGCCACCCAGGAGCCCCCTAAATTGTGTTCTAAATAAAGTTGCTTTAATTGAAATCTAGTAGCATATTGTTTTGTAGGGGTATGGCATGACAGTTTTTTCTCAAATTTTCACATTTTTTTTAAAAACCTCTCTTTAATGTTTATTATTTATTTTTGAGACAGACAGAACACGAGCGGGGGAGGGGCAGAGAGAGAGGGAGACACAGAATCCAAAGCAGGCTCCAGGCTCTGAGCTGTCAGCCCAGAGCCCGACGAGGGGCTTGAACTCACAAACTGTGAGATCACGACCTGAGCTGAAGTCGGGACCCTTAACTGACTGAGTCACGCTTAACTGACTGAGCTACCCAGGTGCCCCATCAACTTCGTGCATTTTATAACTCACATTCCCTTTCTTTCTTTCCTTTTTTTTTTTTTTTTTTTTTGTGGAAAGGAGGCTTCATGAAGATAGCCCCGAGACTCATCTGGCTGCAGGCTAAGAAGTAGGTATGTAAACTTGGCTTTCTTCTACTTTTTACAGAGTTCTGCTCGTCGCTCCCTCTCTCACTCAAACATACCCCAGTTTACTTCCACTCTCTAGACCTCTTTTCTTTTAAAATTTTTTTTTAACGTTTATTTATTTTTGAGACAGAGAGAGACAGAGCATGAACGGGGGAGGGGCAGAGAGAGAGGGAGACACAGAATCGGAAGCAGGCTCCAGGCTCTGAGCCATCAGCCCAGAGCCCAAAGTGGGGCTCGAACTCGCAGACCGCGAGATCGTGACCTGAGCTGAAGTCGGACACTTAACCGACTGAGCCACCCAGGCGCCCCTCTCTAGACCTCTTTTCAAAAGCGACTTTTCTCAAAGAAATCTCTGTGATCTTTGGAGAAAGGTTAGGTTTTTGCTATGACAGCCCCCTGTACTCCTCTCCTATAGCACCTACAACTGTAATTCGCTAAATAATTATGTAACAGTTGTCTTACTATGGTGTAGCGACAGGCTGTGTCTTATACCCCAGGGCCTACCAGGGTACCTAATACAAAGAACCACAGAAAGCATTTGCACATGCATGCACGTATGCAAAGATGGCAATATTTTAAAAGTTAAACATCGTGTTTAACTTCTTTTTGGATCAATTTTCCGATTACTCCACACAAACACAGTAACTGTAAGCATTTATTCAAACTTCAATTCCCCCACATTAAACTACATTAAAAGTACAGCACATGAAATTTACTTCCACAGGTTGAATCTAACAATAAGCCTGCGAAATCACTGGAAATCATTGTGAAAACATACCTGTTTTAGGGACGGAAAAAAAGAAGCGTCTTAACTCACACACCCGATATGCGAACAGTCATCCCTATAATCCGATTCCTTAGTTCCTTGTTTCCCACCCACTGGTTATCTTCCTTCCACGGAGGGCAATTTTTACCCCAAATATTTCCCAAAAATACAGCTGAAAACTGATGGAATTATAGTTAAATCTTTTATCTCGGGTAACTGGAAGCTCTTTGCGCATATGCACTTGAATAAATCTCAAGGTTTTCAAAAAATGTTAACCAACAAAAGGTACTCATCTTAAAGTCTTCACCTTGAGCTGTCACACCCCTGAAGGGGCGTTGACATTTCGCTTCCCCCGATTTTTAAACGTCCCCTCGGTTTATAAAAACGAAATCAATCAGCTGCCGCATCTTTTCACAGCAGCCGACAAAGTCGATTTCCCCCTTCCCTTAACGGTAATAGGCGACCTTCCGTGAACTCTGAGGACTTTTCTTTCTTGAAACCACCTTGCCCACGGGTCTTCGACTTGAGCCACGGCTTCGGGGATCAATCACACGTGGCTTGCGAGGCCTACATTTCTGGGCAAGAACCGGGCTAGAAATGAAGAGGGACGCGTTTTTACTTACTCCACAAACGCCCTGGAGCACAGGCAAAGGATCTTACAATCCTCCTCCAGGTCTTCAACGAAGAGAAACATTTCGGCCACGCGGCTCCACTTGTCGCAGCACATTTTCCCACTTCGGAGCAGGAAGCCCTGCGACCAGCGGCACGGGACCGGCCTTCCCGGCCTCTGCTTGGTTCCCGGACACCGAAAAGAGGTCTCGCCGGCGCGCCCGGTGGGGGGGGGGGGGCGGGGGAACGTCAGGAGTTTACAAACTGGCCCGGGGGTGCTGGAGCCCGCAGCGAGCGGAGGGGCCGCCACCGGAAACGGCTCCTGGCGGCCCCGGAAGGGGCGGGGCGGCAGGCGGTGCTCGGCTCAACGCGGTCCGGGCTGCCGCGGGTGTTTGTCTTTTTCTTCACAGGTTGCTCGTGGGGCAGAACGCTGGCCGCTGAAATTTCTCCGCTTCCCTGGGTCGCTGAGCCACCGAAGGGCTCCCGCCGCTGCTCGAGGGTGAGGGCGAGCCGCCTCCGCCCCTCCCGCCAGAGGCGCGTCGGTCCTCCTCTTGTCCTCCGTTTCCGGCGCGCGGCTCCGCATCAGTCTCGCGGGGCTCTGAGCCGCCAGGACCGCGAGTCTCGTCTCGGTGAGGCAGTCCCGGAGTCCCCGGCGGTTCCCGCAGTACTCGGTGTAAGCTCGGGCACCGGAGTGGCGGGGAGGGGTGGCCCTGCCTGGGTCACAACGAGCCCTTTCACTCCGCCGCGCATCACTCCCCCCCCCCCCCAACCCCCGCTCTTAAAAACCTCGTTTCATCTCAACTTAGGCGGCGGGGCGAGGTGTCAGAACCTCACTACAGGCCTCTGGGGCTTGCCCGGCGACCTCTGGTTCCGGGATCCGAATCGAGCCTTCTGGGGGGGATCACGGGCGTGTACGGGAGAGGCCGCAGGAATAAGTGGTTAAGAAGGCTTCCGGACGAGTCAGGCTTGGAATCCTGGTTTGATGCCCCTTTGCTGCCTCTGTGATCCGGGCAAGCGAAGTAACCCTTCTGAGCCCCTTTGTGATCATCTGTAAAATAGGAACGGTGAATAGTAGTACCTGCCGCCTCGGGCGGCTGGAAGGACCAAACGAAACTGTGTATCCGGTCGCTCGTTTGCTATTAATAGTTTGAGTGGGTACCTACTTTGTGCGCGCAGGCACTGCGTTGGTCCCTGGGGTTGGCAGCCTGTGGAACAGATTTCTGCCCTCAGGCTGCCGATGTGTAAGAAAAATGCGTGTGCACATAACCAGGACGCCGAAAACTGGAACACCACTGCTAGATTTGAAAAAGGAAGTTAGTATTTGGTGTGTGGTATTCGTTGAGACTGCCCAGGCAGCTTCCTTAAAGAAGCAAGTTCAGACTTGGGGGTGGTTGGAGCGTTTCAGGGCTTGGTTGTGCTGTTAATGCTGAAATGGCATTGCTACTTCTTTAGCCTGTGTTAAAGCTGAGATAAAATCCAGATGTTTAACACAGTCCTTAATGTTTTGGTCGCATTTACTATTGGATAGAAATAGAAGATTAATTTTCGAATGAAATGTTTATTTCCACCTGGTGTCCGAGATAGGCTCATAAGAGTGCTGCCCAGTTACAGATACACCCGTATAGATGTGCAACATTTGGGGGGTGAGGATAGGTTAAGGAAAAAAAAGGTAGAACAGTAATTATCAGAATGCAAGATTCTAGCTAAAAGTTGAGGGACATTCTAGGGTTTAAAAAAAAAAAAAAAATCCCAAACCTTGGAAGGTAGTTCATATCAGAACTTAGAGTTTGAAACTTGAAATCTAAAAGGTAATTGTTTTTATTTATTTTTAAATTTTTTAAATTTTCTTTAAATTTGTTTTTGAGACAGAGTATGAGCAGGGGAGGGTCAGAGAGAGAGGGAGACACAGAATCCGAAGCAGGCTCCAGGCTCTGAGCTGTCAGCACAGAGCCCGATGCGGGGCTCAAACTCATGGACTGTGAGATCATGACCTGAGCTGAAGTCGGACGCCCAACTGACTGAGCCACCCAGGCGCCCCTGGTTTTTACTTTTTTAATGTTTATTTTTGAGAGAGGGAGAGAGAAGAGAGCTCGCACGCGAGTGAGCTTGGGGAGGGGTGAGAGAGAGGGAGACAGAATCAAAGCAGGCTCCAGGCTCCTGGCTCTCAGCACAGAGCCTGATGCTGGGCTCGAACCTACAAACCGTGAGATCATGACCTGAGCTGAAGTCGGACACTTAAACCGACCGAGCCACCCAGGCGCCCCTAAAAGATATTGTTTTAAAGATAAAATTACTAGGTTTGCCAGATGTTTTAATGGAGATATTAGATAAACTTCAGTTTTATTGATGGTTTGAAGTAGAATGCTTATTCGCTAGAACTGAGTCCTATCCCCCTGTTAAACAATTATTAAAAATGCAGAAAGGAAAAGGGAAAATTAATTTTATTTCAGCGAGTATTTAATTTAATTGGCATTTTCAATGTATCCTTAATGTGGCTTATATACTGAAAGTAAAAAATTGATCTGCTGCCATCCATGGTGCTAAAAGTACTGATAATGGGTGTTTAAAAAATAGATCTATTTCTGGGTGCCTAGGTGGCTCAGTCAGTTAAGCGTCCGACTTCTGCTCAGGTCATGATCTCACACCTCATGAGTTCGAGCTCTGTGTTGGGTTCTGTGCTGACAGCTCAGAGCCTAGAGCCTGCTTCAGATTCTGTGTCTCCCTCTCTGTCTGTCCCCTCCCTCCTCATGCTCTGTCTCTCTCTCTGTCAAAAATAAAATAAAAATGTTAAAAAAATTTTTTTCTTTTTATTTTCTATAACTTATTTATTTTTTATAATTTACATCCAAGTTAGCACATGGTACAACAATGATTTCAGGAGTAGATTCCTTAATGCCCCTTACCCATTTAGCCCATCCCCCTCCCACAATCCCTCCAGCAACCCTGTTTGTTCTTTGTATTTAAGAATCTCTTATGTTTTGTCCCCCTCGTTGTTTTTATATTATTTTTGCTTCCCTTGCTTTATGTTCATCTGTTTTTGATCTTAAAGTCCTCCTATAAGTGAAGTCATATATTTGTCTTTCTCTGACTAATTTCGCTCAGCATAATACCCTCTAGTTCCATCCACGTAGTTGCAAATGGCAAGATTTCTTCTTTTTGATCACTGAGTAATAAATACTCCATTGTATATATAGACCACATCTTCTTTATCCATTCATCCATCAGTGGACATTTGGGCTCTTTCCACACTTTGGCTATTGTTGATAGTGCTACCATAAGCATTGGGGTACATGTGCCCCTTCGAAACAGCATACCTGTATCCCTTGGATGAATACTTAGTAGTGGAATTGCTGGGTCGTAGGGTAGTTCTAGTTTTAACTTTTTGAGGAACCTCCATGCTATTTTCCAGAGTGGCTGTACCAGTTTGCTTTCCCCCCCAAATTTTTTTAAACAGATTTATTAACTTAAGTTTTTACAGAAAACAAGAAATCCTCTGTTCTGATTTATTAGTTTTTGAAATGTTCTTATTTTAAAGTGTGTAAAGTCAATTACAATAAATGTTCTTCACTATCAATGTCAACATTACGATATTTTTTTAATATGTGATGCGAGGACTGTGTTTGATTGTAGATTTTTTTTTTTTTTTGGTTGGAAATAACCTGTTATTTTGGTAATTAAAATACTGTATCTCCCCCCAAACCACTTTTAACCATTATAGTTTTTAATTGGATCAAAACAAAGTGGTAAGGAGTCCAATATAGCCCGTGGTAAATTGGAGGGGGACAAGGGCCAGGCAGAAGTAGTGGGAAGACAGAAATTGCAATCTTAATATTTTCAGCTTTCTGTTAGAGAGAGAGGGACAGAGATATTACAGAGAATGTAGTGAAAACCAGAGTAGGAAGTAGGAACTGGATTTTAATTTTGGTCCTTGGTTCTTCACTGAATTAATTTAGTAACTTTGGGCAAGTGAACTTGGCTTTCTCTTTTTAACTGGTTTCTGCAAAATTAAGAGGTTGCATTCTTTGACTTCTAAAGCCAATTTTCATATTATTGAAAGTAAGTATTTATCCACTCAAAGGCTTGTTATTCAGACTCCTCTGGTAGTTCTTTAGTGGCAGGTTTTAGGGCACTGTCTTGGTCCACATTTTTTGTCACGGATTTGAAGGAACACAGGTAAGGTCTATATTTAGCTGGTATTTGTTAGGTGCCTACTATGTGCCAGACATATTATTGTAAGTGCTTTACATATGTTTTCTCATATGGGTTTATTTTTATTTTTATTTTTTACATTTATTTATTTTTGAGAGAGAGAGAGCGAGAGCGCGCGCGCGCGCGCGCGCGCGCGCGCACAAGTGGGGGAGGGGCAGAGAGAGAAGGGGACACAGAATCCGAAGCAGGTTCCAGGCTCTGAGCTGTCAGCACAGGGCCCGAAGGCAGGGCTTGAACTCACAAACTGTGAGATCATGATCTGAGCTGAAGTCAGACGCTCAACTGACTGAGCCACCTAGGCGCTCCATTCTCATATGATTTTTTAATATTTATTTATTTTTGAAGGAGGGAGAGATAGAGCATGAGCAGGAGAGGGGCAGAGAGAGAGAGAGAGATACAGAATCCAAAACAGGTTCTGGACTCCAAGCTGTCAGCACAGAGCCCGACATGGGGCTCGAACCCACGAGCTGTGAGATCATGATCTGAGCTGAAATCGGATGCTCAACCGACTGAGCCACCCAGGCGCCCCTCTCATATGATTTTTTAATGTTTATTTATTTTTGAAGGAGGGAGAGATAGAACGTGAGCAGGAGAGGGGCGGAGAGAGAGACACACAGAATCCAAAACAGGTTCTGGGCTCCAAGCTGTCAGCACAGAGCCCGACATGGGGCTCGAACCCACGAGCTGTGAGATCATGACCTGAGCTGAAGTTGGACGCTTAACCAACTGAACCACACAGGCACCCTGATTTTCTCATATGATTTTGTTTACTGATGTATCTTCAAGTGTTTAGAATAGTGTGAAGCACGAACTACTTGCTTAAAAAGTATACGTTGAGTAAATGAATTAATAACCCAATGACATAGTCTTCTCTGGGCCATCCCCTGTCTTAGATGCTGTATTTATCCCCTGTGGTCTAGTCAAGGACCGGTCCCAACATTATTCCTCTCCTGCATCATCTCTTTCTTACTCTCCCATTGACCCATTACCATTGGTATTAAAGCTTGCTGTTTTCTTTCATCTTAAAACAACAACAAACTTGACCCACATTCCCCTCTAGATACTCACCCTATTTTTCTGTTCCTTTTTGTGTCAGCATTTCTCTGCAGAGTTGTCCATATTTGCTGTTTCCAATTCGTTGCCCTTTTTTTTTTTTTTCATGAATTTACTCCACCTGACTTTCATCCTCACTGTATCAAAATATTTCTTAATTATCAGGGTTTGTCAATGTCTCTGTGTTGTAAGACGCAGTGATCAATGCTTATTTCTTAGGCCTCTCAGTATCATTTGAAACAGCTGAATACTCTTTCCTTACTTTGACACACAGGGTGCCATTCCTGGAAGGAGAGTGTTGGTAACTCATGGTTTTCCCAACTTCTAAAATGTTGAGGGCTGCAAGGCTCAGTCCTGGGGACTCTTTTTCATTCTAGATCCCCCCCCCCCCCCAGGAGGAATATATGTCTGTATTCCTCTAGTCCTGATCTTCCTGCTGACCTGTATGTCCAGCTGCCTGTTAAAGGTCTTCACTTGGATGTCTACTAGAATCTTAACATGTTCTAAATTGAATTTCTGATGTCGAGACCACTCCCAAACCTGTTCTTCCTGTAACTCCGTCTTTTCTCAAGCTAGCTAATAACAGTGGTGATCATAGCAATATTAGGTCTGCCTAGGTCACACGGGAAGTGACAGAGTCTCCTGGAATACAAGCCCACATTGCCAAAACTGCAGTCCTCCCAGACTTCTCTCTTTCACTCACATTCTACAGACGTTCATCAGCAATTCCAGTGGCTTTATCTTTACGATAGATCCAGAAACTGATGGTCTCTTACAGACAGACCTTCACTCTGTTAGCCTTGTCTGAGCCATTTTCAGCATTTCACTTACTGCCTTAACTTCTCTTTTGCTCCCTATGCAGTGTATTCTCAATACAGTGGTCACTTAAAGCTGCAGTCAGGCTGTCTGTCTCTTCTGGTGCCCTCTCCAGCTCACTTAAGATGAAAGCTGGCCTAGAGAGTTCCACAGTGCTACCTCTCTGCCCATTTCTGACCCCTCTCCCTTCACTCTTCTCAGCCTGCTACCCTGCTGCTCCTCACCTTACCAAGTACACACCCTCTGCGTCTGCTTTTATTTTAGCCAGGAATTCTCCAAATTCCCACATCATTTGCTTCCTCACTTCCTCAGGTCTCCGCTCAAATGTACCTTTCAGGAGTCCTTCTTGGGCTATGATATTAAAACATCGCAACCCCCTCCTACCCTCTTGCCTGCTGTAGAGCTCCATATTCCGATTACCCCGCTGTAGATTTTTCTCCATAGCGTCATGACCTAGCGTCATCTAACGTAGTGTATCTATTACCATATCCCAGTTTTACAGATTTTAGCAAGTTGAGGCACAGGTGGATTACTGTACCTGTTGCTCTCAATATCAAAATGGAGTCCGTCACAGGGAGTGACCGGAGTGGTGAGAGGTTATGACGCTAGGGTCTGAGGAGTGGTTGAAAGAACTGAGATTTTTTTTTTTTTAATGTTTATTTATTTTTGAGAGAGAGCGCGCGCAAGGGGGCCAAGGGATGCAGAGAGACTGGGAGACAGAGACTCCCCAGCAGGCTGTGCACTGATGGCTCAGGGCCTTGACGCGGGGCTCCATCTTAAGAACTGTGAGGTCATGACCTGAGCCCAAATCAAGAGTTGGACGCTTAAGCAACTGAGCCACCCAGGCGCCCCAAAAGAATTCAGGATTCTGACTAGAAAACGATTTCACAGCTTATCATAGCTGTGCCGTGTCTCACAGAAGTTCTATGGTGTAGAACTAGGTCCGGCAGGGAAAAGTTACAGTCAGGTAAGTATATGGACGATCTTTTGTGGATTGATGGATGGTTTTGAAGATGGAATTGGACAACTTTTGAGTTTCCGGTTCTGAAAGGGCTTAAATCAAAATCGAGGATGACCATTTTGGAGGAGGCCCTTTCCTGCAGCACGGGGGCACAGTTCAGGGACTGTGCATGAAGATGTCCACGTAAATTCTGTCCCTGGATGTGCGCCTGTGTGCTGTCCCTCTTCGTTGTATGTGTTTGTTAAGTATGTGTGATAACTGAAAATGTAATTGAGCATAAGAGGTATAGTTCTATTACCAATTTTGAGCGGGGGAGGTACTAAAAAAGGTTTTAAAATCACAAGATTTTATGATCCTGTTAAAATCGGAAATGAGACTAGTTTAGAGGGGGCAATTGTATTAAGCAGTAAGGGTCGGATCAAAATGATTGGTTTTTAGGCCTAGGAGAAGCTCCTTTTAACATATTTGAGAAGCCATCGTAAACTTTAACTTATGAACATTTTTTAAAAGCTCTTTTTGTGGAGGTGTAATTCACCATAATGTGGACCATTTTGAAATGTAAAACTTGATGGTTTTTGGCATATTCACAAGGTTGTACGGCCATTACTACTGTCTAATTCCGGAACCTTTTCATTCTTCCCAAAAGACACTTCCATTTCCATTAGCAGTCACTTCTCATTGCCCTCTCCTCCAGCCCCTGGAAGCCACTTGCCTCTCTGTCTCTACTGATTAGCTTCTTCTGGGAATCTCATATAAATGGAATCATGTAAAAGGAGGCCTTTCGTGTCTGACTTTTTTTTACCTCGTATGTTTTTAAGGTTCATTCCTGTTGTAACATGAGCCAGTACCTCTTTCCTTTGTATGACTGAATGATATTCTATTGTTTGGGTGTAGTACATTTCGTTTATCCATTCATTAGTTGATGGGCATTTGTATTGTTTCCACTTTTTGGTCCTTAGGAGTAATTCTGCTGTCAGCATTCATATACGAATTTTTGTGTGAATGTGTGTTTTCAGTTTTCTGGGATACGTACCTAGCAGTAGAATTGTTGGGTCATAAGGTAACTCTATGTGTAGCTTTTTGAGGAATCGCCAAACTGATTTATTTCCACACTGGCTGCATCGTTTTTACTCCCACCAACAACATATGAAGGTACTAATTTCTCCACATCGTCATCAACACTTACTTTCCATTTTCGTAGTTCTAGCCATGTTACTGGGGGAAAGCTCTAATTTTAAAAAGTAGTAAGTTTTGCTATGTTTATATTGCCTTCTAAATGACCACATCCTGATACATTATACGGGTTCAAGTCTTCAGATGGGTTGATGAGAATATGATGTAATTGAAGCCCACGTCACTGTATGGTAACAAATGGCAGCTACATTTGTGGTGAGCCCAGCAAAACATTCAGAGTTTTTGAATCACTGTGTTGAACACCTGAAACTAACATAGCATCGTGTGTCCAATATATTTCAGTGAAAAAAATAAAGCCCAGCTTGTGGGCTTAGCATGTGCCGTGTTTAGCTTCTCTTATCATCGCAGGCCCACATTTCTCACAATCAATGCCATTGGTGACAAGGAAATTAGACTAAATCCTCCACCCCTGGGAGACCAAGTCAGGTCGCAGGCCCTGCCAATAAGTCAGGGAGCAAGATAATCTTGGCATAAAGACAACGAACGTATAACTGCTGTTGTGTATCTGTCTCTACCTCTTCCTCCACCCCTTTCTTTACTATGTCTTCTTGTCTCATCTACAAAGGGTTTGAGATGATTTTTGTAAAGACTATGTCGTATGCAGTGATGACAAAATGTCTCTAAGAATAGAATCAGAACCTAAGAAAACAGGAATGAAAGAAGGAAATCTTGTGTAGAGAACATGATCATAAGAGCTAATGTAATTATATCATTGAAAATCATATTTGACCATCAACTTATTATTTGGCAAAGTTACTAAAAAGAGACATGTTCAGTTATACATTTTGCTTTCATACTTTTTCTCCAAAGAAGCAAAAATTTTGTATAGCTCTGAATTTTTTTTAGTGCTTATTTGTTTTTGAGAGAGATAGAGAGACACGGTGTGAAGTAGGGGAGGGACAGAGAGAGAAGGAGACACAGAATCAGAAACAGGCTCCAGGCTCTGAGCTGTCAGCACAGAGCCCGACGTGGAGCTCAAACTCCCAAACCGTGAGATTGTGACCAGAGCCTAAGTCCGGTGCTTAACCTACTGAGCCATCCAGGCACTCCTAGCTCTGAATTTTAAAAGAAAGTCTTAGGTGGGGCTTTATATACTGGAAATAAGTGTATAGCGTTGTCCTCACTAAAGCATTGGTCACGAGAATGATTTAACTGTGATACACTAGTGTGGGGTTATAATATTTGTCACACATATGTGAATGTCTTTTGCTATTTTATGGAAATTCTAACTCTAGATATTAATGATTATATTTTTTAAGCATATTTTTCTTTGTATACTGTGTTTTCCAGAACATATACACTGAAGATTGGGACAAGATATTTGCCTAATTTCTGGTAAGTGACTGGTTTAGAGATAAGTGGCATAAAATAATTGTATGGCTATAGTTTCAGTCATTGAAGCCTTAAGAGAAATTTTAGTGACTACAAGATAAAAATGACACTGATAAATTTTTATTATTGCATAATGTCAAAAGAACAGAGAAATTTTTTGTAAACCTGCTCGTAAAGGACAGTACACACAAATGTATGTCATCATTTCCTAAAGAATTGGGTTACTTTTATTGACTCAAATATTGATGCTTTCTTTTGTGAAGAGCAGTTATGTCAACATAGCCCAATTTAAGATACAAACATTCAGTGTGATCCACTTAAGATGTAAGTGAAATTGTTAAGATCAATCCGAAATCTCATTCTTCATCAGGTTTATTTTCCTTCTCAATTATAGCTTGTGAGTTATTTCAAAAGCTAAACCTGACATGCTTCATGAGCATGCAAATGAAACCTTATAATTTTCACGTTTAAATCTGCAACAAAGTTAACCATGAACAATGTACTCCTTTTTGGTATTAAGAAATGATTCTGTAGGGGCACCTGGGTGACTCAGTTGGTTAAGCATCTGACTTCATCTCAGGTCATGATCTCACAGTTTGTAAGTTGGAGCCCCATGTGGGGCTCTGTGCTGACTGACAGCTCAGAGCCGGGATCCTGTCTGGGATTCTGTGTCTCCCTCTTTCTCTGCCACTCCCCTGGGGGCGGTCTCTTTCTCTCTCTCTCTCTCTTTCAAAAATAAACAAACATTAAAAAAAAAAAATGAAATAAGAGGCGCTTGGGTGGCTCAGTTTTTTAAGCATCCGACTTCAGCTCAGGTCATGATCTCACGGTTCATGGGTTTGAGCCCCATGTCAGGTTCTGTGCTAACAGCTCAGAGCCTAGAGCCTGCTTTGGATTCTTTGTCTCCCTGTCTCTCTGTCCCTCCCCTGCTTGCTCTCTGTTTCTCTCTCAAAATAAATTAACATTAAAAAATTAAAAAAAAAAGGGGGGGGGGTGCCTGGGTGGCTCAGTTGGTTGAGCGTCCGACTTTGGCTCAGGTCACGATCTCGTGGTCTGTGAGTTCGAGCCCCGTGTCGGGCTCTGTGCTGATAGCTCGGAGCCTGGAGCCTGTGTCTCCCTCTCCCTCTCCCTCTGCCCCTCCCCTGCTCATGCTCTGTCTCTCTCTCTCTTTCTGTCAAAAATAAACATTAAAAGAAAAATGTAAAAAAATGATTATAGTATTTATGTAGACTGAAACATTTCTCAGTTGTGGAGAGAATAACATTGGATTATTTTTCCCTTCTAGTGGCAAAATTAAAGACCTACCGTGACAATGAAGAAAGAGACTGAATTTGTCATTTTCACCTAAAGAAAGATGATAGACAGAAATCAAACCTGCGGTATAGGACAGGATTCTGTGCCCTATATGACTTGTCTGATTCACATCCTCGAAGGATGGTTTGGTGTGGAGCAGTTGGAGGACTATTTGAATTTTGCAAACTATCTCTTGTGGGTTTTTACACCACTAATACTTTTAATACTTCCTTACTTTACTATCTTTCTTCTCTATCTTACTATTATTTTCTTACACATTTATAAGAGGAAGAATGTATTAAAAGAAGCCTACTCTCATAATTTATGGGACGGTGCAAGGAAGACGGTGGCGACTCTCTGGGACGGACACGCAGCAGTTTGGCACGGTAAGCAAGAGTCCCCTGCTGTCTGTGTTGCCGTTCACGTGTGTGGCACTGAAACTGTCTCACCGTTCGTGATACTGAAAAGTACAAGGGATATTTCCCTAGTTCCTTTCATCTGTCTGCATGCATTGTGCGTTTACATGTCTTTTTTTAAATGATTGTGTTTTTTTTGTTTTTTTGTTTTTTTTTAATTTTAGTGTTTGTTTATTTTTGAGACAGAGAGGCAGAGTGCGAGCAGGGGAGGGTCAGAGAGAGGGAGACACAGAATCTGGAACCGGCTCCAGACTGAGCGGTCAGCACAGAGCCTGACGCGGGGCTCGAACCCACGAGCTGTGAGATCATGACCCGAGCTGAAGTCGGAGGCCCAACCGACTGAGCCACCCAGGAGCCCCTAAATGATTGTTTTCAAACACGTTACTTTTTCTTAAAGAACCATACAACAGTGTAGATAACGTAAAATATAAAAGTGCATATGTGAGACATCGAAGAGTAAGAAACTAATTAAAACGGTTTAGAAACCTATTTTGAAAATAGGTTTAATTATTTAAATGCTTTAATTATTTAGTGTTTAATTCCATCTTGCTCAAAGTAAGTTTGCACTTTCCTAGTCAAATTAGATTTTTTTTTGAAAAAGAATTATTAACTAATAATGTTAAATATACTTTGTATACCAAAATTTATCCATTTTCTGTTTGCTTCATTTCAGAGGTTATTATGTCTCTTGAAGAAATGAGATAGCAATAAGTTTCTCTCCAGGATATTCATTCTTTTCTTCATCATTTGAGAGATTGTGATGTTTTACATTGAAAGATTGGTGGTTCTTTGGCCGTCATGAGAATTGCCCTCCTGTGGCCTGTTATCAAGGACTCGGTGTTTTTCTCTACCGATTTTTATCTTATTCATCATTTTTGCTTAAGGACTATACAAAAATTCAGTAGGTGTTTAACAAAGATGTGCTTTCTATTTCACGTTAAGCATCAAAATCGTTTCACGGAAATACACAGAAGGAAGCACAGATTTTGAAATAGGTACTGGAGGAAATACATATCATGGAAGTATAAGGCTGCTGTTAGCACAGATTGCCAGTAACACGCTTATTAGGCCATTGTGTCATCATTTTGATATGACCTACGTTCTTATAAGTCTTTTGAGCATTTAGTATGCCATACACTGTTGAATGCTTGATATACGTTAATTCTTTTAAAACTTAGAATAGATAGAGTCTACATATTATCTCCATTTTGCGGTTTTCCTGTGAGGAAATTGAGGAACAGGGAGGTTGTTATTTGCCCAAGACATGCTAGGAAGCTAGGAAGACGAGCCAGGATACAATCTCTGATATCAGGCTCTAAAGCCTGTCCTCTTGGGATCTGTGCTCTGTGGAAGGTTTGTCCCAGGTTGGGGATTCAAGGTCACACGTCATGGTGAATACCTGAATAGCAGGTTTGCAACCAGGAGCCATATACCTTTGATGTACTGAATTCAGAATATTTACTCGTGAATACTAGTGCTCCTGCCGGTCGTTACAACTCTTATACACTCTAATGGTGGTTTTACATGAGACAAGATGATACTTCCGCTTTCCACGTGTGCCCGTCTGCAGAGACTGCGTCGGTGTCGGCTGCTGTCGCTTGTTGTCTTTAAAACAGGCACACGGGACTTCTTTGGCATTGTTGACAATACTTACTGGGAATATGTATCCCCCTCTTACGTATACGCCCCCCCTGTTTCAGGATAATATATAGCGTGAGGAATTTGAATTTATTCATATTTCAGGAGACATGATTTAATTTAGGTAACTTGAAGCACTAAGCTCATTTTGTAATAGAATATATACTTTTGGGGTGTTTTTATTTTTCTGAGGTACTTTTAAAAATACTTTTATGGCTCAGAGGAAGTAAAAGGCATAGTTCTTAGCCTCTTTTAATGTTTTTTTATGGTAACTTGGCACTGTATTTTATTAGGATAAATGATACTCTTTTAAAAGTGAGTTTTCCTTATTCAGTCATTAAAAACAAGGAAATTCTGCCATTTACCACAATATGGATGGACCTTGAAGACATTATGCTAAGTGGAATAAGTCCGACAGAGAAATATAAATACTGTATTTATGGCACCAAGAACTGATAATTGATTTTCTCTATGCCCTTACCAGTACTTGTTATTTATTGGTTTTTTTTGATAATCGCTATTGTAACAGATGTGAAGTGATACCTCAGTGTGAATACCCTGATGGTTAGTGATACTGAACATTTTTCATGTACCTGTTGGCCACCTCTATATCTGGGAAAATGTCTATTTAGATCCTTTCTCTGTCTATTTTTTATGGTTGTCCATTTCTCCTCTTTTTTTTTTTTTTTTTTTTTTTTGCTATTTTTGAGTTGTATGACGTCGTGGGTTGCATATTAATTGCTTATCAGATATATGGTTTTTGCAAGTATCTTCTCCTATTCAGCAGGTTGCCTTTTCATTTTGTTGATGGTTTCTTTTGCTGTACAGAAGCTTTTAGTTTGATACAGCCCCACTTGTATATTTTTCTTTTTGTTGCCTTTGATTTTGGAATCTGGTTTAAAAAATCATTGCCAAGTCTGGTATCAGGGAGCTTACTTCCGAGGCAGTCTTCTAGGAATTCTATGGTTTCAGGTCTTAACCTTCAAATCTTTAATCCATTTTGAATTAATTTTTGTACGTGGAAGATAGTACATTCTTTTCTTTATCAGTTTTATTCTTTTGAACGTGACCGTCCAGTTTTCCCAAACACTGTTTATTGAAGAGACTTCTTTCCCCATTGCATATTCTTGGCTCTTTTGTCAAAAATTGACCATATATGTGTAGGTTCATTTCTGGGCTCTCTATTCTGTTCTGATCTGTGTGTCTGTTTTTATTTCAATATCATGCTGTTTTGATAACTATGACTGTTTAGTTTTTCAACAGTTTTTCAAACTGTTGCATAGTTTGAAATCTGGGAACATGATGCCTCCAGCTTTGTTCTTTCTCATGATTGCATTGGCTCTTTGGGATCTTTTGTGGTTTCATACAATTGATTTAGGATTATTTGTTCTATTTCTGTGGAAAATGCCATTGAAATTTTGACAGGGATTACATTGAATCTGTAGACTGCTTTGGCAGGTATGGGCATTTTAACAATATTAATTCTTCTAATCCCTGAGTATGGGATATCATTCCATTTGTGTTTCGAGTTTCTTTCATTAATATCCTATAGTCTTCAGGGTATAGGTCTTTTTACCTCCTTGGTTAAATTTATTGCTAGATATTTTATTCTTTTCCATGCAATTATAAATGAAATTGTGTTCTTATTTTCTCTTGTTGTTAGTGTACAGAAACACTAATTTCTGTAGATTTCTGTATATTGATTTTGATCCTGCAACTTTACTGAATTTATTAGTTCTAACAGTTTTTTGATGGAGTCTTTTTTAATTTAATTTTACTATTTGTTATTATTATTTTTTAATTTAAATCCAAATTAGTTAATATATAGTGTAATAATGAATTCAGGAATAGGATTTAGTGATTAATCACTTAGGTATAACTCCCAGTGCTCATCCCAGCGAGTGTCCTCCTTAATGCCCCTTGCCTGTTTAGCCCACCCTTCCCACCCCCTACTCATCACCCCACCAGGAACCCTCAGTTTGTTCTCTGTATTTAAGAGTCTCTTATGGTTTGTCTTCCTCTCTGTTTTTATATTATTTTTGCTTCCCTTCCCTTATGTTCACCTGTTTTGTGTCTTAAAACCCACGTATGAGTGAAGTCATAGACTTTCTCTGACTGACTTATTTCACTTAGCATAATACACTCTAGTTCCATCCACATTGTTGCAAGTAGCAAGATTTCATCCTTTTTGATCGCTGAAAAATATTCCATTGCATGGTTTTGTGTGTGTGTGTGTGTGTGTGTACAACTTCTTTTGTGTATATATGAAGATATATATATCTTTCATTGTGTGTGTCTATATGTATATATATATATATATAAGTTTCTTATGTATGTATATATATATGCATATAGACACACACAATGAAAGATATATATATCTTCATATATATGAATATATATATATTCATATGTACACACATATAGACACACACAACTATCCATTCATCAGCCTATGGACGTTTGGGCTCTTTCTGTACTTTGGCTATTGTTGATAGTGTTGCTATAAACATTGGGGTGCATGTGCCCCTTCGAATCAGCACTCCTGTATCCTTTGGATGAATACCTCTGTATCCTTGGATAAATACCTAGTAGTGCAGTTGCTGGGTTGTAGGGTAGTTCTATTTTTAATTTTTTGAGGAACCTCTTTACTGTTTTCCAGAGTGGCTTCACCAGTTTGCATTCCCACCAGCAGAGCAGAAGTGTTCCTCTTTCTCTGCTTTTTGGTGGGGTCTTTAGGGTTTTTTGTATGTAATATGTCATCTGTAAATAGTGACAGTTTTATTCCTCCCTTTCCATTTTGGATGCCTTTTACTTCTTTTTCTTGCCTAATTGCTCTGGCTAGGACTTCCAGTACTATGTTGAATACAGGTGGTAAGAGTGGGCATCCTTGTCATGTTTCTGATCTTAGAGGAAAAACTTTCAGCTTTTTATCATTGAATGTGATGTTAGCTGTGAGCTTGTCCAAATGGCCTTTGTTATGTGGAGATACATTGCCTGTATGCTCACTTTGTTGAGAGTTTTTATCTTAAATGGATATTGGACTTTGTCAGATGCTTTTTCTGCATCCATTGAGATGATCATATGATTTTTATTCTTCATTTTGTTACTGTTGTGTATCACGTTGATTGATTTGCAAATGTTGAACCATTTCTATATCCGTATAATAAATTCTACTTGATTGTGGTGTATGATCCTTTTAATCCATTGCTGAATTTGGTTTGCTAATGTTTTGTTGAGGGTTTTTACATCTGTGTTCATCAAGGGTATTGATCAGCCTATAATTTTCTTTTTTTAAAAAATGTTTATTTATTTTGAAAGAGCGTGCGAGCAGGGGAGGGGCAGAGAGAGAGAATCCCAAGCAGGCTGCACACTGTCAGGGCAGAGCCCAACGCGGGGCTTGAACCCATGAACCATAAGATCATGACCTGAGCCGAATCAAGGGTCAGATGCCTAACTGACAGAGTCATCCAGGCACCCCTATAATTTTTTTTCTTGTGATGCTCTTGTCTGGTTTTGGTATTAGGGTAAAACTGGCCTCATAAAATGAGTTTGGGAGAGTTCTCTCCTCTATTTCTTGGAAGAATTTGAGGATTGGTATCAGTTCCTCTTTGAATGTTTGGTAGGATTTACCAGTGAAGCCGTCTTCTGGACTTTTGTTTGTTGGGAGGTTTTTGATTACTGCTTCAGTCTCCTTACTTGTAATTGGTCTGTTCAGATTTTCTATTTCTTCATGATTCAGTCTTGGAAGGTTGTATGTTTCTCAGAATTTATTCACTTCATGTAGGTTGTCCAGTTTCTTGGCATGTATTGTTCATAGGAATCTCTTACCCTTTGTCTTTCTGTGGTATCAGTAGTAAGGTCCCCTCTTTGATTTCTGATTTCATTTTTTGAGTGCTGTCTTTTTCTTGGTGAGTCTAGCTAAAGGCTTGTCAATTTTGTTTATCTGTTCAAAGAAACTGTTCTTGGTTTCATTGATATTTTATATTGTCTTTTTATTTCCTCTCTAATCTTTGGCATTCCCTTCCTTTTACTACCTTTGTTCTTTTTATAGTTTCTTGAGGTGTAGTTACGTTGTTTATCTGAGATTTTTCTTGTTTTCTTGAGATAGGCATTTATCATTATGAACTTCCTTCTTAGAACTGCTTTTGCTGTATCCGGCAAGTTTCATTATGGTTTATTTCCATTTTCGTCTATCTCAAGGTATTTTTAAATCTCTCTCTCTTTTTCTAATGTTTATTTTTTTTTGAGAGAGACAGAGTGTGAGTGGGGGAGGGCCAGAGAGAAAGGGAGTCACAGAATCGGAAGCAGGCTCCAGGCTGTGAGCTGTCAGCACGGAGCCTGATGCGGGGCTCGAACCACGAGCCGTGAGAACATGACCACGGCTCCCCGAATCTCTTTTGCTTTCTTTTGCTTTCTTCATTTCTTCATTGTTCAGTGGACTTTTTCTTTTTGCTGGGACCAGCTGAGGCTGAGGTCAGTAATGACACCTGACAGCAGTGAGATGGGAAGGAGGAACAGATCTTATGACTAGAACCATGATCACATTTCAACGGCTCCTCAGAGTGTTAAGTTCCAAGTCTTGTGATAAACTATGCAGGGTATTTTCCTTTGAAGCATTGGTGGAGCTTACTGAAATCTGTTGTATCCCCCACCTCCGCCAAGAGGACAGGGTTGCCGTGAGAGATGTGCTGGTGGTTGGTAGCAGTCTAAAGGGCAGTAGACGGGTTCATGTCTTTAGCGTCGGAGGAGAAAACAAGTATACTCAGGAAGCCAACCTTGAACTGAAGCACGTTAGAAGGAAGCCTCCAGAGATCGTCCCCCTCCCCATTTCCACCAGCCTTTCATCCTGTCATTTACTCGCTCCTCCTTACAGTGACTTTGTGGGGTTTATAGTGTGGCAGGAAGGAAAGACGGGGGGTGGCGCGGGTCTTTAATTTCACTTGTACTGCAGGAGATTTCTGCAGTCTCTGCAACATATCAAAAAATATGTTTGTGAATGAAATCAAAGTTTGCAACGTGGTTAAGTTACCCGTTTGTATGTAACAGTTTAAACGGATGTTTTATTTTGCACTGAATCAAGAGTTTAAGAGTTTTCTTATTTTTATCAATGAATTATTTTCGTATATGTGCTGCCGAAGCAAGCGCTCAATGAATTGTTTTATGACTCACCGTTAAATTTTACTCTAGATTGTGTTATATCAGGGAAGCTATAACTTAATTGACGTCTCCTACCTTGGCCCTCTTCACTACTCCCCTTGATCTGCTCATTACCCCTTTTACAACCTGCTTGTAACAAGACGGATCTCCTCCTCTAGAACTACTCGGTATTAAGCTTACACAGAAGGGTCCAGATTGTGTTTTAAAAGCCAGTGGATTCAAGAAAGTGTACTTGATGTTTTAGAGATGTGTAACTCCTTGGGTAGCCTTGATTAACAACCAAAGATAGTCTTAAGTTTTAATATGTCTGTTAGAGTGGAACCCAGAGGTTCTTTTTTATCTTATAAATTTTATGATTCTAAGATCTTACATGGTTTTTCCATAGAGAGCAATAACGATTGTTGCTTTTATTCATAGACTTTTTAAAAATTAATACTCCAAGTATTATACAAAGAACTTATTTTCCTAAATCATTTGACTAGAAGTGCCTACATTACCCTCTCTTTAATGCTTTTAGTGCATATTTCCTACAAACAAGGAAGTTCTTCTATTTAACATTAATAAAACCATTCAAATCAGGAAATTAACATGGAAATATTACTGATCTTTAGATCTCATTCAAATATTTTGCTTTCCATTTGATTCATTGTTTTTTGTAACTTCATTCTATCTGCTGAAATTTCTAATCTGATTGTGTATGTGTTCCTTTTTCCACTAAATCCTTTAACATATTAACCATGGTTAATTTAAAGTTACCATCCGATGATTTAAACTTTTGGGTCTGGTTCTCTTGATTAAACAATCTCTTGACAGTGGATTTTTTTTCTTGCTGCTTTGTATGTTTTGTAATTTCTTTTTTTATTGAATTCTGGGCATTGCTTGTAAAAGAAAGTAGAAAATGAGGTAAATAGTATTTATAACTGAAAATTGACCTTTTTCCGTCAGGCCGTTAGTGAGCGGGGTGGCGTTTAATTCAGCCTAGCCTATAGGTGGACTGGAGTTGTGTTTTGTTGTAGCTGTAGGTACCTTCCGTTCAGCACAGAACGCAAACTCCTGCGGCTGCCTTGTGCACAGTGGTGTTTCCCAGCACCCCTCCCGCGTCCTCAGTCCAGTACGTCTGCCACAGCTGGGCACATCGTTGCCTTTATAACTGCACGTGAGGCCGGCGGTGGGGTGGGGATGGCAGGGGCACTCTTCGGTTTTCCTGGTCTGCCTGGGACCGCACTCAGGCCCGGTCCCTGAATGCCTGAGGCCCAGGTGGGAGGCTTTCTCAGCGTCCTTTTTCCTCTTCCCAGTGGCAGGCAAACTCTGCCCTCCCTAGGTGGGAGTTTGGGGTTGGCAGCAAGTTTCTTGCCCTTCCTTCCAGGGGGAGTCAATCTCTCCTTGATGTCATCTCAGAACCCGGGCCTACTGTCTACCTCCCAGGGGCAGATGCATTGGCTTCTGCGCTCCCCTAGCAGTAGTGGACTTTTCCCTGAGAGTGCGATGGCGGGGTGAGGCAAGGGTGAGAGGAGGGGACTGAGCTCTGTCCTTTCCAGCATCAGGTGCCCTTTCCCTGGAAGGGGTGGAAGAGTTTCTTGCACTTCTCCCAGTGTCAGGTGTCGATTTTCCAAGAGAAGCTTCCAAGAAGCAAGTGGGGTTTTGTTCTCGATACCATTTGCAAGGGCTCTTTTCGGTCTCTCGCCTACTGTGCCCCCACTTTTTCTTGTAAGCACCCACTGAGGCCTCTGGAGGACTGTTGCTGAGTGAGTGTGGACTCTTGCTTATGTCTGGGCTTCCCAGGGATTCTGCACTCAATGGCCACCAGCACTTGGCCTTTAAATTTGTTAACATCTCAGTTACTTTGTTCTTGCTTACTTTTAGGGCACCAGTGTCTTCTCCATACTTAAGTTTAAACTTCCCTCTCATTAGAGGCGCTTATCACCCATTGGAGCTCTCGGTTCAGCTGATGGAGAGAGCGACCTCAGCTTTCTGACACACTGCTTATTCTTGCTTTTAGGGCGGGAATGAGGTTCTCTTACAGCTAGACTTTATTCTAGTTTTCTCCTTTTCTGTTCTTGTAGCCACCTTCTCCAGCAGTGAGAAACCTGGCTCACGTTATCCTTAATGTGTAGGCTCATTAGACCAGTCCTCCTGTATTTAATCAAGCTCTCATCACTGCCATCATCCCGTGCTACTCAAGGGTACCATCTGACCCCACTTGGGCTGACACCCCATACTAGGTCCCTGAAGTATCTGAATGCTATTCTCTACCCCTGTGTTTGTCCCCACTCCTGGCTTCCCTCCCTTTCCCACCCAGGCCCTAGCACCCTGTTCTAGGCTGTTGCCCTCTGGGGGTGTACTCCCAACTCTGCTTGGGCTCTGGTTCCCCACTCTGGACCACCTCATGGGGATGCCCTCCTCAACCTGCCTGAGCTGGGACATGCCTTGCTGCTCCCCCCCCCCCCCCCGCCCCAACTTCACTGTGGCCCACCTAATCGCTGTGGGACCAATTTATGTGAAGAGGGAAAGAGAAAGAGGAAGGCTCATGTACTTCAACGACAAAAGACCGAGTTCCTGAGTTAGTAACCATCCTTTAGTGTAAATAGACTAATAAATATATTTTAAGCATCTGCATTTTGTCTTTCTAACAGGTTATGAAGTTCACGGGATGGAAAAAATACCAGAAGAAGGACCAGCACTTATAATTTTTTATCATGGAGCTATTCCCATAGATTTTTACTACTTCATGGCTAAAATTTTTATCCATAAAGGCAGGACTTGCCGAGTAGTAGCCGATCACTTTGTCTTTAAAATCCCAGGTAAACTTTGACTGTGGATAGTGGTGTTAACGTGATCAAATTATGTTAAAGTCTGTGTCCTTGAGCTCTCTAGGATCATTTGGAAAAGCTTTTGCCTTTTTAGGGTAACACGCTTAGAACTCTAATTTGGGAGTATCTAATTATCCGATTTATGTAATATATCTAAATATAAAAACATGGTCAAAAATGTCACCTAATGTTTTTCTTTATTAACAGCTATTTTGTTATTATTTGTCTAAGTTAAATCCTGAACTTCCACTTAAAAAAATAAATTGTAACTTTTACCAAGGAATTAATTTATATTTTGCCATAGAAAGTAGTTGATTTTTCATATGATGAATTTTTCCATGAGATACTGATTTTTGGAGTTTAACTTCACAGTAATTAGAGTTTGATTACTGTTGGTATTCCAGCAAATCAAACTTACTTAAAACATCAGTTAGGGTATATTTTGTCTTCATGTAATAACATTGCTTCAGAAATCCTATCCTTAAGAGTCTGTGTGTCTTTTTTGTACTTGACTTGCCTGCTAGACTTACAGCTCTTAAAGTTAAGGACTATATTCTTCTTACTCTGTTCATAAAGGCTTATGCTTTTTAAAAATATTAATGAACCAAATGATTTCAAACTGTTTTTAAAAAGCCATTCTAAAATAAACTCCTTGGTAGTAAGTCTTATTTTCTTTTGTCACTGAATCACCAGAAATGAGCCAACAAAGTTTATCATTTGTTCTCTGGCATAATAAAAGCAAAAGCCACCCGTCAACCAGAAAGACAAACACCAAGCAGTGAATTAAGTAACAGGGCCTTTCATAGGCATGGTTAATCTTTTGGGTGTCCTTGTGTACTAAAAAGCCATTTGTACTCTGCTTAAACTAAATTGTCCAGGAAAGGTTTTTCTTTAGAAAGTAATTGTGATCACTTTATAATAAATCTGAAAACTAGAGAAAAGGAGAGCATCATTATAATCTTACCACCCTAACATAACCAGTTATTGTTTTGATTTATTGTACTTCATTTTTCATTTGCATAATTTTGCATGTTATGCAATCACTTTTGTGTTCTTCTTTATAAAATTGTGATGTTAGCATTAACATTGTACCATGCTTTATAAAGAATCGTTTTAATGTAGGGCTAAAATACTTACTTGACTAGTTTTCTCTTAGAGAACATTAGCTTGCTTGCATTGTTTTTCTTTTTATATGTAATGTGCATATTTTTATTTAGCATTTGGCTTGAAATTTCCCCTTTATGATCTTGTAATTTATGAAACCCATTATGAAAATGTATCTAATTAAATCAGTGAGCTTTTAATATAATGGGGATGAATAGTCTTTCAATCTTAATAATATGTATAATCTTGCTTTAGATCCTTAAACCTGTGAGAAGTTTGGTTAGTCTGCACAGTCTTCACTACCCAATTTTCAGTTCTCAAGAATAATGTATACGCTAACATCAGCCCTCCAGAGTTCCAGCGTAGGATTTGGTTAAAATATTTAGTTACTAACAGGATTATTTCTTTCATCCATAAATAGTTGCGCTTTGAAAAACTGTATAATAGTAAGACCTGGAATTGGCTGTTACTGAATTAAATACTCACTTTATTAAAAACTCTTAAAAAAACCAAACCTCTTAATGATTTTGCTATTATTGATTTTAAAAATTTAATTGTGAGAGTAACATCATCTAACTTCGAATTTCAGTTGATTTGATTATGGCTTGCCAATTTTGGTAGGGCTAAGCATAGTCAGATTTACATTCTCCTGAGTGATTCTCTTTCTTATAGGGCTAAAGGAAGATTAGATTTGTGATTGCTGATGGGATATCATTTCTGACTGCTCTAGTAAATATTATAGACAGTGTTTGGCCCTGAGATGCAGTGGAAGGGGCTTTGGAGTAGACATACCTGGACCGGAATCTCTGCCCTGCCATTTGCTAGATGTGTCACGTTGAGCAAGAGACTCATTGAGCCAACTTTCTTTGTCTGTAAAATGGGGGCCAGAATCCCTGTTTTCCATGGTTTTTGTGAGTTTTAATTAAGAGTTTGAATATGTCCAGTAGCCCGAATAGCAGGTGATCCGTGAGGAGGTGCTCGGTAGGAGGTGATGAGTAAGTCATAGTAGCCGTTACTTTACCAGCAATATTAATTGTACGTAAACCCTAAGAGTTCTTGTTGATCTAAAAAGAAGTAAAAAAAGGAATTTACTAATTTAAGTGTAGATATTAAGTTCTGTGGGTTGCAAATGTTTTTGTTTTGAAGAATTGGACAAGAAGTACTTAAAGACATATCTTCATGCTAATGTTTCTTACAGGGTTTAGTTTATTACTTGATGTATTTTGTGCTCTACATGGACCAAGAGAAAAATGTGTTGAAATTCTGAGGAGTGGTCACTTGTTAGCTATTTCACCAGGTGGAGTTCGAGAAGCCCTAATTAGTGATGAAACCTACAACATCATTTGGGGTAATCGTAAAGGCTTCGCTCAGGTTGCAATTGATGCAAAAGTGGTGAGTTGTATAAAACCAATTATTAAAGTAAAGCTAGGTTGAATTTAAAATAAATGCTTACATAGTGAGCCAGAGTATATAAGAATTTAGATCCTTTCATTGCACTACTTAAAAATCAGCGTACGCGTAGCTCTTTGTAAGGTAGCAGTGGAGAAGTAGTGCGTGGGATGTCACCTCCACATCAGTCTGGAAATTTGGCAGATAGCCACCAAAGTTTTATTTCGCATTTCAAAAGCTGACTTTTAATCAGATTTGTAAAATTTTTTGTATTCCTTCAGTCATACCTTGTTCAAAAGTGTCATCAGTTCAGTTCTATGTATTTTAGTCCTTTGGTATGATTGAATTGGCATATTTTCAGTGACGGTCGTTGGTTGGTTTCACTGCAATTCTTTTATCTGTGACCAATTTATCTACTCATAGGAATGCGTAGCTCCTGTTATTTTTTTATCAGCAAATGTGGTCAGCTCTGATTGTATTGAAGATGAGAAACAAATATTACTGTAACTTAGATCTTTTAAAAAGATTTTGATGAAAGAACTAGTCAATAAAATTAAGTGTTCCTCTGAGATCCACTGTAATTATTCTGTTTAGTAGACTGGAGAATGTGAATGCCATTTTGTCCTTTTCTTTTGCTTTGGAAAGTATTTCTCAACGTTTTGATTTCCATATTGTACTTTATCCTGTGAAACACTTACTGATCACTTGTGGAATGTTCCTGTGTTTTCTGTTTTCATTTTAGATTGTCTGTCGGGAAAAGAAATGGTAGTGCCTTTGACCAGGATGGTGTTCTTTTTCTGGGCCAGTTAGTTAGAGGCTGCTGACAGTACTTCCCTGCGTCAGTGTTTTTCGTGTGCCCATTGCTGCTACATAGAGACCGGTGCGCACACTTTTAACTTGCCTGTTCAGCTCGCAGATACAGGCTCTTGATTAAAAACGAAGAGATTACAGATGACTCATTCTGACCCAAGACGGATATTTGAGGAAGAACGGGATTTTTCTTTTTTTTTTGAACTGCACAATTAAAATAAAATCCATTGAGTTTTAGTTTGTCCTGTACACATGTACATGTAACTACCAGAAGTTACTGCTGTGGCGCACTACTAATGTGATCCCAGGATAAGAGTTACTGCACTTGCCTAAGTGTTTAATAATAGACAACATACACATTTAAACACTGTTGTCCTACTGTAGATTATAAGCTCCCTGAGGACGAGACCATCTACAGTGATTGGCATTTGGTAGTCATTGAATTGAATTGAATTGATTTTTTAAACACAACGTTAAGCACTACTAGAAAGGGACGTTTGAAGTTGAACTTTATGTTAATAGTATTAGTGATACAGAAAATTAATTTATAGCACATTTTATTTCCCAAAGAGGCCTTTTTTTGAAAGCCATATAGCTTTTTTTTTCCTTAGGTTTATTTATTATTGGAGAGAGAGAGAGAGAGAGCACGAGTGAGGGAGGAGCAGAGAGAAAGGGAGAGAGAGAGGATCCTAAGCACGAAAGGCTTGAACTCTCACGTACTGTGAGATCACGACCTGAGTGGAAACCAAGAGTCAGATGCTTAACTGACTGAGCCACCCAGGCACCCCTGTTTCTCAAAGAGTCTTAAGCACTGATGTATAAAACAAAATTTTAGAATATATGTATAATGTAAAACAAAAGGATATATGCACCATTGTACAAAAATTAATGGTAATGAATGTAATATCTGTTAAAGCAATGATAAAAGCTAAAAACCTAACCAAAGATAGTTTAGTTTTCAGTTTATATTTTGAAAGAATTATTTCTTATGAAGTTTTAAGATAAAAATGACAAAAATAGATTTGGAATTAAATTGATCATGAGATTCTAATTTCTCATCCTTAACTTCACAGATTTAAGGAACATTGCCTGGACGAAGGCCTGAAAGAAAGAAATTACAGAGAGAAATGAACTATTTTTTTCAATCTTTGGTAGCGTTTCTAGATAATTAAGTAAGATAATCCAGATCATTTAATTAAAGTTTCTGTATAAAACTTGGGAAAATTTTATAAACCGCCTTTTTTAAGTTTAAAAACAAAAATCTTTAACATTGTTGATTTACCAAATAGCATTAAATGTTTGGTAAATACTGTATCACCCCAACCTTTTGTAGTGCTTCTAAAGGCTTCACGTCGGTACTCCTGTATAGTCAGTAGGTGACGTATGTCATTATTCCAGTGTTGCAGATGAGGGAACTCAGGCACAGAGAGATGAAGGGACGGAGGGGTCGGGTCATACAGCAAGGCAGAAGCAAAGCAGAGCTTACACTGCGGGACTCCTGCCTGCATTTCACCGTGAGTCTGCTGACCTGGAGGTTAGGGGGACCCTCCGGATACGTGACGGAGCTCTTTCAATCATATATGGATCTAGTTGTGAATGCTACAAGTGTATCCCATCTGGAAAACCCCTTCACAGTCCTCACAGAACTATCGTAAACTTCCAGTAAAAATTTAAGACTGTTGCAGGAATAGCTGCATTTAAATTGTGACATTATAACAAATTAAAGTGAAAAAAATCTGGATTGTCAGTGCAAGTTTACAAAATATTGGTAAAACATATTTAAGGTTTATCTGAAAGTTACAGGCTTTTTAATATGATCTAAATCACTCATTTTGTGAAATTCCTGAGAATTATCACTTTGATAGGAATGTTTAGGTGACTTCATATCTAAATAGGTTGGGAAAATATTAGCCCATTTATTCAAGTTAGAAAACAAATAACTGATGTAAAAGAAAATAACAGTTGTTTTAATAAAATTGTTAATATGTATTATCTCAATGCACAAAATAACCTTTGTGATAGGATAATTATTGTTATTTCCATTTTGGTGATTTGTCCAGTGGTGCTCGTTTACTTTTAGTGGCAAAGTTTAGACTCTCAGACCATATTCACCTGATTCCCCAAGACTAGTTTTAACAAAATACACATTCTCTTTCTCTTGCACACACTTACACAGAGATACATGTATACTGCAAACAGTTTCATCCTAGGTTACTTATGCAAGTCCTTCATATACAAAAGGTGCATGAGGAAAGGGAGGAATAATTGTACTACAGTATCTGGTTGTAATAAAGTAATGCTTATGGTCTTACGGCTGTAAGCTTGAATGCAAATCTAAGCGACCATATGCCCAGACTATAGCCTGGAATACTGAGCCTGCTAGGGTAAGCATTTTCCTGTTTAGGAAGTTCTAGAAATATCTAGCTTCTGGAGAGTAAGCTTTTTAAACGATGGTATGTAACCTCAAGAGTCTTCATAAAGTGCACGCTTCAGCATAAATTTAGGGGTTCCTGCCACTCAGTAGACATAAATCCAGCAATACTGGTCAGAGAAGACAAAGGGTGTGTGTATATGTGAGCTGAAAGGTTTCTGTTCCTCTCTGGGCATTTTATGTTCTCAACTCTAAAGACATTTTATAACTCTTTAAAACGTTAGACTGTCAGCCAATTACTTTATTTCACAAAACCAGGGGTGGTTTCCTTGATCATAATCTGAATTTTTTACCAAAGAGTCCGTGTACTTTGTTTTATGTTTTAGCTTTGTGGATTAACGCCATGAAACTTTAAATTCTTCCACCGGAGTGCTTTTCTTTTCCTGACTTCTTTTTCTCCTAACTGGTTTTAAGATTGCTGCTGCCTGTTTCTGACATTTTGTATTCAGAGAATACAAACTAATCCATTACAGGCATTGTGTCTGTTCTGTGTACTCATTCCTTCTGTGATTCCTTCATCGCACTTCGTTTTAGCACCTAGTCTAGTCCAGGCACTGTTCCGGGTGCTGGGGACGCAGCTGTGGGCAGAACAACGTCTCCGCTCTTAGGGGTCTTCCTTCCGCTGCGGGGAAAGATACAGTAAATAAATGGTCAGTGGTTCTATGTGAGCTAGTAAGTCTTAGGAAGAAAGCTGTGCCTTTAGTTCCTTTCCTTCAGTCCACCATAGTTTACTGTTCCCCACAGCTGAGTAAGAACGGCTTTGTAAAATGTCAGCTTATTTAAATGTCTCAAGCCCTGCTCACCGAGGCAGGGAACTCTGTATTCGGCACAGACTGGTGGTAGACTGGAAGTAGAGTGATACTCAGCTTTTTTTTCTTTCTGAAACATCGTTTAATTCCTTGGATTTTGTGTGCATATTAAGGTGTTTCTATTCAATTTTTTCTGTCCACTTCAGTTTCCCCGTGGTAGAACCTCCTTACGTGATCCTTTGCTATTTCATCATTGTTTTAGGACATTTAGTTAAGGTCTCCGTTTAAAAAACCATGCTTAATCAGTGATATTCATAGGATGATAAAAACCATGAACTTGTGAGCAGAAATGCTCTAAAATTAATGATAAAAGGAATTGTTTTCTGTATATGCTTTTCCTTTTTTTTTTTTTTTTTTTGCAGTGAGTCTTATACTTTTCATTGATGTTGAACATTTTTAGATTTCATAAGCTCACACAAAAAAGTGTTTCAGTAATTCTGTGACAGCATCTTGCCAAAACCTGTCATTTAAATTCATATGTATTTCCCCATACAGGGACCTCTGCCTTGTAACTTTTCTCCAGTCAGCATACTCTTCAGTGGACCGCTAAGATCAATTTACCATATTCATTTTATTCCGTGAAATTAATGATTTTGGTAATCCTCATTTTGAGTTTCAAGGGTTTATGTGGAACGATAGGAAAGTTGGCAAATGAAATATTATATATCGCCACTAGAGGGTAGTAGTTCCAATTTTTATTTTTACAAATGATCAAGTTAAATTTAGTCTGATAAATCACACTAGTGATAAAAGTATACCTTTATTTTTAAAATACCTCATTTTCATAATCTTAAACAGGCCCCCAAAAGTTTGCATTACTGACTCAATGGTGATATTGAATGGATCAATATATTTACTTTTTAATTCAAATTCTCTCTAGCCCATTATTCCTATGTTTACACAAAATATTCGAGAAGGATTTAGATCACTTGGAGGAACAAGTAAGTTCTGATTCATATGGTTTTTCTAATTATAATGTAATATTTAGATTATAGTAGTTTAAATATTTGGGCTTTTGAACCCTATAAGAAATCCTTTTGAGTTATTACTTTAGATAATGAATTTATTATTTAGATGTTTTTCTATTTAAAGTCTAAACGATAACTCATTCTAAGTAATGGCAGTTCTCAGATGTTAGATTTTTGTTGAGCATCTCATCTACATACTGAAGCTTATTTGTTGTGGGCTTAAAATTACAGTGAGTTATCTAATTTCCTGGGTTGAACCACGTCGTTGAGGTTTAGAACAAATGTACCCATGACTCAGACTGCCTTCCTAACTCACTGCTGCATGAGTTTCAGCTTTAAAAATGGATGACAATATGATATTGAATTAAGATTAACGACACAAGGATGTATCATCTGCTTTGGTTCATATCTGTTACTTCTTATTTTTTGCTTTTTAAAATATTTTGAACCATGATATGTTTATATTATAAAGTTCTTTTTGCCTAACTTTAATTTATGGGTAACAAAATAAGCTTTGAGTGTAGTTAGAGGAGAGATAACATTTAGATGTGCTTTTTCTTTGCAGTTTCTCTGTTGTTTTCTTTTTATTTTGAGATTTTCATAGTTTGTTTTTATATCCTGTGGTTTATATATTATATTCGATTGATTATATTTTGTATCCCTAGCAATATACTGTTCCTATCCCCATGCAGATCTCCTCTTGAAGAACTTTAAATTTCTGTTGTCTGTTTTATGTCTGATGTTGGTATATCGTTGATATTCTATTACATTTTTTAGGTATTACTCCCCCCCCCCCTTTTTTTTCAAATGTAAAGTGGAAAGTGATGTGATATTTAACTGTTGTGGATTATTTCTTACAGTAGAATTATTTCTTCTAACTTTCTCCCAGGTCATTTCTTCAGAATTTAAGTTGCATACCAAAAATTATTCTAATTTTGTTTCTTTAATTATAAAGTGGTTTAAAAATTACTGTTGACTGCTTTTTGACTTTCTTTTTTACTTAGTTCATCAGTTTATTTTACATTATTGCCACTTGCAATCCTGCTAAATTTTGTTGGTCACTAACATTAGTAATTCTTTGCTACTCTGCAGTTTTCTTAATTTACAATATTTTTTTCTTTACCTGGTTTATTGGTGCATTGTAGTTTCACGTTTACGTGAATTTATCTTACCCTTTTCTTTTTTTTTCTTTTATTCATACAAACCTGTTTTTGTGAGTCTCTAGACGTTTTAGCTTCTAGCTTTGGGTTATAGTCTTTACCCTTGGTTTTGTAATAATAGTAATTGATTTGCCTTTTTAAAATTCTCTTATTTTTGAAAGCTCATTTAAAAAAAAAATGAACAAACCTATTTTGGGGGGCATTTTTAGGTTCCCAGAAAAATTGAGCAGAAAATGCAGAGTACTGACACAGCTTCTCACCACCCCCCAGTTTCTCTTATTGTTAACATGTTACATTAGTATGCTCCGTTAGTTACAAGTGATGAAAAGCTCATCTTAAAAAAACGTATATTGTACTAATTGCCCGGGGGTGATATTGTTTGCCACCTTCCTCTAAGTCTTACATATTAATTTGAAAGTTACAATTATGTGCTCAGAATATTTAACCCATGAAAATAATTTGTTTACTTTAAAACAGGGTTATTTAGATGGCTTTATGAAAAATTCCGCTATCCATTTGCTCCGATGTATGGAGGTTTTCCTGTGAAATTACGCACCTATTTAGGTGAGCCTATTCCTTATGATCCAAAGATAACAGCAGAAGAATTAGCTGAAAAGGTAAAATATTGTTTCTTTCTTAATCTTTGAACAGAGTTTTCCTTTTAAGCACTGTATTAAAAATGACTTCACTACTTTATCCTCCAAACGTGTTCTAGATCAGTTGTGATTTCCTCCCCGCAGGGGACGTTTGGCAGGATCTGGAGACTGTTTTTATTGTCATGACAGGCAGGACCCGGGAGGTGGTGGTGCTACTGGCATTTAGTGGGTAGAGGCCAGGGATGCTGGTAAACATCGTACGATGCCTAAGCAAGCCCCCCACCGCAGAGCTACTCAGTTTAAAATGTCAAACGTGCCGAAGTCGGGGCTCTTGGCTCTTGGTAAGTAAAAGGTTTCATAAGTGATGTTCAGAAGGACAAAGATTTGACCTCCATAAAAAGAAAAGTATTGTTCTTGCTTGATGGAAGTATCTTGGGAGGAGAACGGAAGAGTGTTGAAGGGTGTGGGTGATGAAATCCGATTGCTCCCAGCTCCACAGCTTGCCGTGTGACCTCGGGGAGTCCACAGCTCACTCCGTTAGTGTGCAGAACCGGGAAGAGAATAGTACCCACTCATAGTTGTCCCTGAGCATTACATGAGGTTACGCAAGTTCGTTGTTGAGAACAGTGAGTGGCAGATAGTAAGCGCTTCACGAATGCTGGATGGTAACGCTGTTAACACCAGTGAGTCCTGTTGTCCTAGGAACTTACAGTCTAGTGAGGGAGCTAAATAACTAAATGGGGGCTTATATGGTGACGTGTTACCACGGTGGTGTGCTTACGGCAAGGTTTTTTAACCTGGGCACCGTGGGCGTTTTGCTGTGGGTGCTGTCCTGTGCACTGTGGGATGTTTACCGCCACCATCTCTGGCCTCTATTCACTAGATGCCAGTAGCACTCCCCATCCTCACCCCTCACTCGTTGTGATCATAGAAAATGCCTCTAGACCTTTCCGTATGATCCCCAACGGGGCAAAATCCGATCTGATTGAGAACTTCTGTCTTAGGACATCATGGAAGCACAAAGGGAAGCTATCTAACTTGGATTAGGGATGCCTCCTTGAGAGAGGTGATGCTTGAATTCGGCTTTGAAAGCCAAGGAATTAGCTGGACAGAGGGTACTGAGGTAGAGGAAACAATGTATAAAGGGATGGTGTTATGAAATAGCATAAAATCTTTGGGGAGTTGAGAGTGGTCTTGTATAGCTACAGGGATATCCTAGGCGATGGGGCTAGAAACACAGGAATGGTCTGGACTAGGATGGCCTATAATTGATTTTGTTTCCTGAAAGCAGGTGGGGGGGGGGTGCTCTTGAACATAGGTGAATGGTATAATAGGTTTGCGTTTGGCAAGATCACTGGAAGCGATACGGAGGCTGAATTTGAGCGAGACCAGTAGAAGCTCAGAGGGGAAAAAGACTGCTTTGTGAAGGAAAAAATAGGAAAAGCTTCCTGGAGTGAGGGCATTTGTGGTGGGTCTTGAAAGAAGGGCGTGGCTTGGTCCTGTGGACTTGGGGCTGGAGGAAGAGTATGAACAAAGATGCGGTGGTTGCAGAGTTGACCATATACCAGCAGTGTTGGTTAGAACGGCAAGGTTGGAAAAGACTGCCTAATAAATTCTCCAGGGATTTTGCAAACGCATTAAAGCCTCCAAGAAGCTCTGCAATGAAGTCTATTTAACTGTTTCAAAGGGCATTTCCCAGTCTTAGCTGACCAAAACCTCCTTGTTTTTCCTGGATTAGCAGCTGTGGAATAAACTTGGGGAATCAGTAGGTTGGTGGGTAGGGTTTGGTTGAGATGCTGCTGGATAAGTAAGTAGCTACATTTTTAGGCCCTTAACTATCAGACTAGGGAATTTGTCTACCAGATAACATTTCAGTGAGGAAAGGTCTCTGCTTGGGAGTGGCTCATCTCAGTTTCATTCACATTTACGAGGCCCAAACAAGCAGATGTATAATCCGTTTCTCTACAATGGTTGGCGAAGATGACTGTAGCGATTGTGATCACTTAGATACATATGATTATAAGTGCACTCTTTAAGAGCAGGGCTCATGCTGTTGAATTCTTGGGTCTCCAGTTCCCAGCACCATGTTAGGTATTTAATTAGATCTCAGTAAATGTTTGATGAATGAGTGAATCACTTAGTGGTCTCTTTAGCTACTTGAAGAAGAGCAAGGGACAGATTTGAGAGATTTTACAGAGATAGAACGTACCAGACTTGAAAACTGATTCTATAGCTACCTGTAGGATATGTCCATATGTATTATATGCATAGGTGTTTAAAAATACTTGATGATGAAAATTGAGAAGTTATCCGCGTCCGCGTGAGACAGTTACTGAAGTCATGAGCTTCATTCACAAAGCATGTTAGAGACAGAAGACTGAGGACAGACGGGAGGACAGGGAAGAACACACGAGGGGCATGCTGAGGACGACAGCCAAAGCTGTGGAGACGTGGAGAAAAGACAATTTGTGTGAGAGAAGCCAGCCGGCGAGGATGTTTACACAATAGGAATGACTGGTAATATTCATTTCTGCAAAGAGATCAGGAAGGATGAGGATGAGAAAAGCCCACTCAGCTTGCAGTTACATCTTCAGAAAGTATGAAACTACATGAAAGCCATAAATTGAATGGCTTCTGTTGAATCACCTGGAAAATGGTGTGAGTGTGTTTTGATTATGACTTTTATACCAGCCGTAGGTATGTGTAGTGTGATTTCTTTCAAGTTTTTTAATTTTTTTTTTTTTAACGTTTATTTATTTTTGAGACACAGAGAGACACAGCATGAACAGGGGAGGGGCAGAGAGAGAGGGAGACACAGAATCTGAAACAGGCTCCAGGCTCTGAGCTGTCAGCACAGAGCCCGACGCGGGGCTCGAACTCATGGACTGTGAGATCGTGACCTGAGCCGAAGTCGGACGCCCAACTGACTGAGCCACCCAGGCGCCCCTCTTTCAAGTTTTTTAAATTATAGTCAAAACCACAACGTTTATTAGCCGTTTTTAAGTGTATGCTTTATCAGTGCCAAATATATTCACGTGTGCGGCCAATCTCCAGTCTCTGTACCCCCTGAAAACCTGCTGCCCATTCTTTCTTTTTTCTTTTTCATACATATCCGTCAGCTTTTTCTTCTGGTTCCTTCACGGGCCACGCGAGATTCTTGTTTTTCCCCCAGGTTTGTCGGGATACAAGCGACCAATAACATTGTAGAAGTTTAATGCGCAGCGTGAAGATGCGATACATGTGTATATTGCGAAATGATGGCCACGGTAAGGTTGGGTGCTCCCAGCACCTAATTGCCATTTTGTGTGCCCGTGGTGACAGTATTTAAGGCCTTTTCATTAGCAACTTTCTGATATATAATACGGTATTCTTAACTGTAGTCACTGTGCTGTACCTTAGATCCTCAGAACTTGCTCATCGTGTAACCAGAAGTTTGTACCCTTGACCAACATCTCCCTCTTCCTCCACGCCCTGGTAACGCCCCTATTCTGCTCTGTGTTTCCGTGAATTCACCTCTTTTAGATTCCACATATGCGTGGAATCATACACCACTCAGAGCTTCTTCCTCCCCGCAGCCCCTGGCGACCACCATTCTGCCTTCTATGACTATGAGTTTGACCGCGGTAGAAAAGGGGAGTCATACAACGTTTGTCTTCTTGTGACTGGCTTGTTTCACTTAGCATAATCTCTTCAAGGTTCATCCATACTACAGCACGTGACAGAATTTCCTTCTGGTTTTTAAAACTGAATAACACTCCGTTGTGTGTATGTACCACATGTCGTATCTTCATTCGTTCACCGATGCACGTTAGGGTTGCTTCCATTTCCTCTGCTGTTGTGAATAGTGCCGTGGTGGATATGGGTGTACAGATATGTCTTCGAGACCCTGCTTTGAATTCTCTTGGATATATGCTCAGAAGTCAGATTGCTGGATCACAGGTAGAAAGAAAAAACTCCAGCTTCTCCCTCCCGGAGGGAAAAACCTAGTTCTTCCATACTGTGTCTTTCTTTCACTTGCACATCTCCTCTACTTTTACACAGAACATGACTTGCGACACTTCTGGTCACCAAATGTGTGGAGGGAGGCTTTGCTCCCACCAAGCAATTTTCTGACACCAGTTAGACATCCTGTCGCTTAACTCATTTCGGACACTGTCGACCTGGAAATAGTATAGATCCCACCGGTTAAGGAATCAGTCCCACAAGACTGCTCCCACCCCACTCCAGATGCGAATCACGAGTAGTGGGTCCCCAGGTAACCTGCAACTTCTGTTCAGTTTGGCTACAAATTGGAGGTTCCCAGGACCCCTCCCAGGTTCAATTATTTTGATGTATTGGTTCACAGAACCCAGGAATACACTTACTTACTTTACCGGTTTATTAAAGGATGTGATAAAGGATACAGATGACCAGCCAGATAAAGAGATACGTAGGGCAAGGAATGGGAGGGCCTCAACTGCGGGGCCCCTGTGGAGTTAGGGCGTGCCACCCTTCCTGGTGTGGATGTGTTCACCCGCCCGGAATGGAAGCTCCCTGAACTCTGTACTGTTGGGATTCTATGGAGGCTTCCTCACATAGGTGCGATCGATTGTTAACTCCGTTTCCAGCTCCTCTCCCCTCTCTGGGGCATGATGGAGTAGAGCTGAAAATTCCAAGCTTCTAATCATAGTTTGGTCTTTCTGGTGACCTGCCCTTATTCAGAAGACATCCAGGAATCCAGTAGAACAAAAGACACTTTTATCACCCAGGAAATTATAAGGATTTCAGGAGCACTGTGTGCTGACTGGAGTCAGAGACCAACTATTAGAACGAAAGATGTTCAGTGCCCTTACCGCTTAGGACATAGTAAGAGTTTTAGGAGCTCTGTGCCAGGAACCAGGGGTAGAGACCAATATATATTTTCTATTATCTTGCAGTGCAATCGTTCTTTTTTAATTTTGGGGGGGGACCCTCATCCATACAGTTTTCTGTAGTTGGCCATGCCATTTTACATCCCTACCAATAGGGCACAAGGGTTCCAGGTTCTCTGCATCCTCACCAACACTTGTTACTTTCTGTTTTTTGTTTCGTTTGTGATAGCAGCCAACCTAATGGGTGTGAGGTAATATGTCATTATAGTTTTGATACGCATTTCCCTGACTAGTGGTGTTGAGCACCTTTTCATATGCCTTGGAGAAATGTGTGTTCAAGGTGTTGGCTCATTTTTAAAGTCATGTTATTTGGATTTTTTTTGTTGTGGAATTGTAGAAGTTCTTTATTCTGGATGTCCTCTTTACTATATATATGATGGGCAAATATTTTCCCTCATCCTGTAGGTTCCTTTTCACCCGGTTGATTGTTCCTTTTTATGTACAGAAGTTTTTGAGTTTGATGGAGCCCTGTTTGTCTATTTTTGCTTTTGTTGCCTGTGCTTTTAGTGTCATATTCAAGAAATGGTTGCCAAGTCCAGTGTTACGAAGCTTTCCGTCCTATATTTTCTCCTAGAAGGTTTATAGTTTTAAGTCTTATGTTTAGGTCTTTAATCCATTTCGAGATAATTTTTGCTTATGATGTAAGGCAAGGTTCAACTTTATTCCTTCTACTGTGGGTGTCTAGATTCCCCACCACTGTTTGTTGAAGAGACTGCCTTCCCCCCAATGTATGGTCTTCGCACCCTTGTCGAGGATCATTTGCCATACGTGCAAATGTTTATTTCTGTGTTGTCTGTTTTATTCCATTGGTCTATATGTTTGCCTTTATACCAGTACCACACTGTTTTGATTACTGTAGCTTTGTAGTATGTTCTGAAATGGGGAAGTATGAAGCCTACAACTTTGTTCTTCTTTTGGCTGCTTAGGGTCCTTTGAAATTGCAAATGAATGCTGCTGGGATTTTGATAGGGTTTGCCTTGAATCTGTAGATCACCTTGGATAATATGGACATCTTAACAATATTAAATCTTTTAATCCATGAACACAGGAGGTCTTTCTATGTATTTGTCTCTTTAATTTCTTTCAGCAGTGTTTTATAATTTTCAATGTATAAGACTTTCTCTTCCTCAGTTAAGTTTATTTCTAAGTATTTTACTCTTTTTGATGCGTTTATAAACAGGATTGGTTTTTTTTTTTTTTTTCAGATTGTTCATTGTTAGTGTATACAATTTTTGTGTTGTGTGTGGATTTTATATCCTGCAATTTTGCTGAATTTGTTTATTAGTTGTGTTTGTGAAGTCTTTAGGGTTTCCTATATATAAAATCATGTCATCTGTGAACAGAGGTAATTTTACTTTTCCTTCTATGCATAAGTCTGATTTCATCCTATAGAGCAGGACTTATTACTGCCTTTTACACATAAGAAAACTGGATAATTTAGTTAGTTTTACTAGGGTGTGTTGTGCTAACAACCAGCCAATCTCAGAGGCTAAGACAGGAAAGCTTACTTCTTGTTTATGTTATATTTCCCCTGAGATCCCTGTCCTCCTTCTCCTGGATTCAGGAGGATTCAGGTGGGATGTTGCCATGGTAAGAAGAAAATGTCAGGCACCGAGGTGGCTCAGTCGGTTAAGCATCTGACTCTTGATTTCAGCTCAAATCAAGGTCTGATGGTTTTGTGAGATTGAGGCCAGCCTCATGGCTCCATGCTGACAGAGTGGACCCTGCTCGGGATTCTCTCTCTCTCTCTACCCCTCCCCCCTCTCTCTCAATAAACAAACTTAAAAAAAAATGTCAGGAGTGAAAATTTTTAAAGCTTCTGTTTGTAGGTGGCTCACTTACTCCCACTGATATTTTATTTTATTTCTATTTTATTTATTTTTAAATGTTTATTTAGTTTTGAGAGCGAGAGAGTGAGCAGGGGAAGGGCAGAGAGAGAGGCAGACAGAGGATCTGAAGCAGGTTCTGCGATGACAGCAGAGAGCCTGATGCGGGGCCCACACTCACAAACCGCAAGATCATGACCCGAGCCAAAATCAAGAGTCAGACACTTAACCGACTGAGCCACCCAGCTGCCCACTGACGTTTTATTGGCCAGTGCTGTCACATGGCCACCGTGGACTTCACGGGGACAGGATCTGTATTCCTCCCATAGGAAGGTCCAAAAGATAGAGGCCTGGTAGGCAGAGAGAGTGACTAACTATAATCTGCTCTACCATATTGGGACTCAGCCAGACCAGACACTTAGAAAAGAATGTACAGTTGAAACAACGATAATGTTACATTAGATGAGACCGTTCAAATCAAGCAGCTGACATGTAGGAAGTTTCACAAAGGTTAACAGTAAAGAAACATTATGCGCCCTTGTCTTTGCTTATGTGTCTCTGAACTTCATTCTTAGAAAACTTACCTCTGGGGCGCCTGGGTGGCTCAGTCGGTTAAGCGTCCGACTTCAGCTCAGGTCATGATCTCACAGTTCGTGGGTTCGAGCCCCGCGTTGGGCTCTGTGCTGACAGCTTAGAGCCTGGAGCCTGCTTCGGATTCTGCGTCTCCTTCTCTCTCTGCCCCTCCCCTTTCTCTCAAAAATAAATAAACGTTAAAAAAAAAAATTAAACAATCAAAACACAGAAAACTTACCTTCAGTTACGCTGCTGGCTCATTAAATATACTCAGCACTTATCACCCTCCTTCATCCTGAAGACAAAGCTCCGTGACACTGGCTTTTAGAGTCCGCACATGCTGTCCGTGCGACATGACTCTTGTCTCATCCCGCGGCGATGCCTTACCGATGAGGCTCCGGGAGCCTGACGCCAGGGTGAGGCCTTACCCAGTGACGTTGCTTCTGCCCACGTGCACTTTATCGTTAACACATTTCTGTGCTGCCCCCGACCTATGTGTTCTCCTGTAGGATATGTGAATTCTGTTTTGTTCTTTTACAACTTTTTCCTCCCTATGTCTTAAGATTTAAGTGGCTCAGAGCCAGTTAGGAACCCCTTTTACAAATACCATGTATTTTTAGGCACAAAGTAGAAGGTAACCGAAAAAGAGCAGAAAAAGCCTGGTGTGGAAGATTAGGGACCTGGGTTATGATCATCACCCGTGTTACTCACCACCAGTCCTACCACTAGGCAGCAGCATCACTTTAGAGAAATACGTTCTTCCCCAGACCCCGATTTCCTTATTTGTAGAGCAGAGAAATTGAACTAAATGCTCTTCGGCATTTCTTTTAGGTCTCAAATTAAGTGAACCCTGTTCCCTTGTTTTCCTCAGTTAAGGAAAGTATATTCTGACAGTTAAACTCCAGTGCCTTGATTTTTCATATGAGAGCAGGATTTACTCACATTCGTGTCACTGGTAGGGTTAGGTATTTTATATAGTAAAACAGATAAATACAGTAAAAACTTACCAGTTTAAGTAAGGAAGAAAAGGCCTTTCTGAATCATCGAAATACCTCAGTTGTCCTCTCCAGTTGCTTTATGCGCTTTATTTTCAGTGCCTAAAGTAACAAGTAGTCTACCAAAGCATCGTAGAATTTCTTGGGGGAATTTACTTAAGTACATAGTTGCTGTATTCATATTTTGCATTGTAAGTTGTCATTATTGAACTAAAGTATACTGGAAATAAAGAACACTTAAAATTTTCCTTTTGTAATACATTGGCATGATTTTCCAGTCTTCATTGTTAATAATATAAGCATAAACTATAGGATAATCATCCCTGAATTATCACAAATTCAAAATTACTAGCATCCAAATTAATGTAGAAATGAAACCTCATTTAAAAAATGGGTGATAGATTGTTCCGGCATTTGATTGCGGAGAACCATTTTGTAAGCACTATCTAAATCTAAATTAAAATATACTATGCTAATGCTGAAGAGGGCACTTGGGATATTTCCCGAAAGTTCTCTCAGTCTTAATCTCTCTATTGTTCTGTTTCTGTGTTTACAGTGTCTGTTTCTGTCTGTCTCTTTAACTCTCTCTCTCTAGTCTCATGTGCACATACGCACACACATAGAAATATGGGTTTATTTATATATACACGCATATATCGTATACATGTGTCATAAAGGTGTAAAGAAGACGGAGAGAAGTGGATAATGTGAGTGGTATTTGGGAGGTAAAATAAATGGATGTGCTGATGGATGGATTGGCTATTGTGAGTGAGAAGCAAGAATTGTTAAGGATGGCTTCTAGGTTTGGGCTTACGTGGCTAGGTTGATGGTAGCGTCTTTGCTGAAACAGGGAAGGAGCTAAGGAAAGGACAAAGTATGAGGTGCCTTTAAAACACTCAAGACCATTCCTGTCTGAAGCTGAGCGGGCTGGAGGTAAATGTTTAGGAGTCATCAGCAAATGAAAGGTAATTAAAGTTGTGGAAAGGGGAAAGATTACTGAACCTTTGAAGAATAAGTCAGTGGCAGATTTGGGGATTATAGATCTGCAAGGAAGATTGAAAAGGAGCAGCCTGAAAGTTAGAAGAAAACCTAGGTTTTCCTCCAGTATGAGAATTCCAGAAGCAAGATCAGGGGAGATTGAGAGGTCAAGTGAGATTAAAAGAATGTCCCTGACTGGAGCACCATGGTGGCTCAGTCAGCTAAGCACCCGACTCTTTTTGGGCTCTGGCCGTGATCTCACCTGAGTCGGGCTCCGCACCGACAGCGCAGAGCCTGCTTGGGATTCTCGCGCTCTCCCTCTCTCTCTCTGCCCCTTCCCCCCACTGGCACGCACACTCACACTCTCTCGAAATAAATAAATAAACTTAAAAAAAAAATGTCATCGGGTTTGGTGACAGAAGAGTATCATTGGTGATTTTGCAAGCATTGTATTTTCTTAATGCATTGCCCCGATATTTCTCCATCCCAAAGCCTTCCTTGACGCTTCAGTTCATATTAAACAAAGTCTATACTTTCTCACTTGGTGTTTGACAGCCTCGTGATTTAATTGAATTATAATTTTAGAGCCTTCTACCACCCAGCTTCAGAACACATACCTGAAAGTCCAGCCAAGCTCCCTAACCCACCTGTCCTTAGCCAGTTGTTTTCCTGTCGTCTTTTGCTTCCTGCTCTTGTCTCCACTGTCACTGAAATCTCACTGGTCCTTGGAGACCCAGGCCAGACGGTACCTTGTTCGTGTGTCCTTCCCAGTCACTGCCCACCAAATAAGTGGGCTGTCGTCTGAACTTCTAGACACTTTCGTTTCACATCTCAGGTGGTAGATACAGCTTACAAATGATCTTCGTTGTTTTTTTTTTTTTAATCTTTTTTTTTTAAATGTTTTATTTTTGAGAAACAGAGAGAGACAGAGTGTGAGTGGGGCAGGTCAGACAGAGAGGGAGACACAGAATTCGAAGCAGGCTCCAGGCTCTGAGCTGTCAGCACAGAACCCGAGGAGGGGCTTGAACCCACCAACTGTGAGCTCATGACCTGAGCCGAAGTCGGACACTTAACTGACTGAGCCACCCAGGCACCCCCAAATGATCTAAGGTTTTTATTACCTTGTACTTGACCCACTTACTAAGTTGCAAGCTTGAGATTAGAGACTTGTTTCACTAATGTTACAGCTTCCAAAGCATCTACTGTTTTCTAAATAAATGAATAAATTTTAAAGAACATACTTCACAAGAGACAACCTTTATCACTTACTTTTAGTCACTGCCAAGTACCTGAAGACATGGTTGAAATTTCATTTAACCCTTATAATAAGTGTATGAAACAGTTCTCCTTTTACAGATATGCAAACTTGTGGTTCAGAGAAGCATATTTTTAAAATACATCTTTGGGGGGACGCCTGGGTGGCTCTGTCAGTTAAGCGTCCAACTTCGGCTCAGGTCATGATCTCACGGTTCGTGGGTTCGAGGCCCACATCAGGCTCTGTGCTGACAGCTCAGAGCCTGGAGCCTGCTTCGGATTCTGTATCTCCCTCTCTCTCTGCCCCTCCCCCACTCGCGCTCTGTCTTCTTCTGTCTCAAAAATAAACAAACATTAAAAAAATTATTTTAAATACATCTTTGGGCTAGAGCTTCTTAATTATATTTAAAGGAGATGAAGCTCAGACTCTTAACTCTAGAGAACAAACTGATGGTTACCAGAAGGGAGCCGGGTTGGGGGGGAACAGGTGAAACTGGTGATGGGGATTAAGGAGGGCGCTTGTGATGATGAACAGCAGCGTGTAATGTATGGAAGTGGTGAGTCACTATATTGTACACCTGAAACTAATATTCCGCTGTATGTTAACTGGAATTAAAAAAACCCTTTTTTACAAAAATAAAAGGGATGAGGGTCCAAGATTTATAAAAAAGAAGGCTTATTAAAAGCTTGCCATCTAAAATAATGTACGTGTGTACATGCATGCATGATGTGCACACAGATTTTTTTTAGATAACCACAAAGTGATATAAAAGAAAAGATTATTGAAATTTGTCATGAATTTAATGGGAAGCAAATCGCTTTAGGAGACACCTTGTTATATCCTAATTGGCTTTTCCATTGCTGTGACTTAAAGTCCTCTTAAACTGTCTAGAAATTGAGGCAGTGAACTAAAAGTGTATCAGCTCCTCCGTTGTTCTCACTTTTTCCTCTTGCGTTGCCTGATGTAATTGTGTGTATGCGATGAAAGAAACGTGCACACAAATTTATTCATGGGTAGGAAGGAGTAAAACTTCCTTCCCCATCTGCCCACTAGAAAAATGTCCTACGACTTTTGTCGTTCCTCTTAGTGTTTATTGTATGCAAAGCATTGCTGTGCTCAGTGTTGGAGAAAGACGAAGCTGTGTCTTAAGGAGCTTACAGGGTGGTGTAGAAAATAGCCGTGTAACATTAACTGTGCTTCCAGCCTGGCAAGCGTGAGAACCACACGACGGGTGTGCTGAGAAGGAAAGCATTAATTTTGGGGAGAGAGGGATGCTCAATAGGGAGGGCTTTTTGCAAGTAGTAGTATATTAAAATCTTTACAAAATGAATGATCTATTTTGAGAACTAAAAGAATAATGGCTTTTCTTTTGTTTTCTTAATAGACAAAGAATGCTGTTCAAGCTTTGATTGATAAGCACCAAAGAATACCAGGAAACATTATGAGTGCTTTGTTAGAACGTTTTCATAAAAAACAAAAGATCAACTCGAAGACGATTTAATACGTTTATATTAGTATGTTTGTGTCTCTAGTACTGTCTTCTAAATTTTGTAGGTTCTATAATTAGTATTTTTTAAAAAGAATGTTAATAAGCATCTTTTGCTGAACTTGTTTGTTTAAAATTGTATCGATTTTGCTTTTGCAATCAATTGTGTCAAAATTAAGCAGTAACTCATTACCTGCCTAATAATTCACAGAATGGTGTTTCTTTTTATAAATTCCTGATAATGTATGATAACTGTATAGATTTTAAAAACTAGGTTTATTAATAACAGCAATTTAGGCTAAACACACATTCCCAAATAACGCGTCTAATTTCTGTATCTGTTGCATTGGGCTAATTTTGCAAGATGGCGGAATTCAGTACGGACACTTTAAACTGGAGAAGAAATACTCCTTTATCTGCCCTTCATTCCTTTCCCGACCTTGGGCAAATCACGTAATGTTCTTGTGCCTCAGCAATTCACTTTTTAAAAACATAATAATGCTATGTTGAGGAGCGTTGTTTTAAATTCTTTATATTTGCTGTGACTGAGAACTGTAGAACTGAAATTATAAATGAATTAAACAATACCAAGAATTTTTAGAAGCTTATGTATATATTTGGTCCATAGGATCTTTAAATAATTTCTTGAGGTGTGATGTCAAGTTGCCAAGCACAATGGAAGAGGTATACTGTTTTTCAAATTGAATAAAAAAGAAATCCGGAGAAGTAAAATTTCTAATAATTATTCTTTTTTAGTATTATTTTTTAACAAGAATCTGTAGACAGACGATAGAGGGTGTACCGTGCTGTAACGTGGCGTTTAATAGTGGCAGGTGGGAATCACGGTTGTGTTCCACGTTCCATGTAAGGGGCTGAGTCTGTAAAACCAGAGCAAGAAAGCTCCACTCTTACTCGGTACCATGGCTTATTGAGTGTGATTTTGCAGTCAGTCACGTGGTGTATTATTGTTCCATAAGAGTATACTTGAATGATGAATTTATGCGAACACAAAGCTTTCTGAAAAATTAATGGCTTTCAATTTGTTGTCTCCTTGAAATCTGAATTTTAGAAGTATTTACACAGAAGAGTACCAGAAATCAAATGCAGTATCTCCCGCTCCCTTTTTTAGATACTAAATTACCTGGACTTTTGTATAGGTTTTTGTATAACAAGTATATATGTATGATATGTGTGATGTATATAAAAGTAAGCAACATAAAATAAAAGTAAAGCTGAAGTACAGTTCATTTTCTTGTGAAATTACATACGCGACATTTTCTTATTTTACAGTAATTTTTTTGTTTTACTGTTCATACATTTTTCACCCACAATCCTATGTTGACAATCATCTATGTCAGCCACAATGAGTAAACCTTACTTTCTAGTGTAAGAAATATATTTTAATTTCGGTTCCAATGAAAAGAGTCGGTTAATGATTATTTGCAGCTTTTTTTCCCTCTGGCAGTGAGCAGTGTTTGTTTGAAAATCGATAAGTATTTCCAGAATGAATGAATAAATGATTATAAAACAAATGAGAATAATGTTTCGGGGCCACCATTGGGTTTTCAAAATGGAGGAAAGAACGATATTCATTGCTAATGTAGCAAAAGCTATTATTGTTTATACTGTTTAAGTTTTACTACTTCAAGCCATGTTCTCTACCCGGAAGCTGTCCTGTCTTGCTCAGGACAAGATCTTTATCTTTGCTGTTTGAATTTAGATGCCATTTAGAAGAATGAGGGGATAGGAGTAAATACAGAAACACAAATAATAATGGAAAGGGGGTGTTGTTCACTCTTTGTGAAGGGAGTTTTTCATAAGCCTGATGAAAGCTAGGGACTCTCCAGAAGCAGGAACATGGCATACTTCTATGGGAGATTTTTCATATCCTTTTTAAAAAAACTTAAACTTAGAAACAATATCAAATTTGCAGAAAAGTTGCAATAGTAGCACATAGTACTCCCACATACTCTTCACCCAGATTGGCCAATTGTTACGTTACATTGGTTTTATTCTCTTCACCCACCCCTCCTCCTATCTCTCTCCCCCATCCCATGTATATATTGTATAGATATTATATATATTATATATCTATATAGGTAGATGTTTTCTTTCTTTCAATTTTTTCTTCTCGATTATAAGTCTGTCCATTTATAGCATCATAGAGCAATGACTGGAAATTTATCATTGATATCTAGTATTACCTGATCTGAAGACCGGATTCACATTTCACCAGTTGTCTCCATATTCTTTATATCAGTTTCTCTTCTGGATGCATGGTTCATAGCAGGATCACGTATTGCATTTAGTTTTACTATCTCTTGAGTCGCCTTTAGTCTGGAATGATTCCCCAGCCCTCCTTGGTCTCTGACGATACTGACGTTTTTGGAGAAGACAGACTGTTTGCTTTGTAGATACCCTTTACTCTGTTTTTCTCTGATATTTTTGTCATGATTTGAATCAGGTTATGCATTATTCCAGAAATACTACATAAATGATGCTGTGCTTTTTCAAGTGTTTCACATCACGAGGCACATAATGTCGGTTTGGTTCATTAGCGATGGTAGTAACTTTGATCACTTGGTTAAAATGGCACCCGCCAGGTTTCTTCCCTGTAAAATTTTCCTTTGTATCGAGTTTATGGAGAGATACTTTGAGACCATGTAAATATATGTGTCTCATCAAACTTTCACCCACCGATTTTGGCATTCTTGAATTGACTCTTTCCTGAAATAAGTACTACTGTGAGGTTTTCAAAAGTGTGATCTTCTATTATTCTACATTTGTTAGTTGGCATTTCACTCTTATAATAGAATTTTCCAGTTTCTGCTCTCCCCACAGACTTGATATTATCACTGTGGACTCTGAGATTCGTGTTCTGTTTAAAGGATTCTACATATACTTCTAAGTGATTTAAATATGAGACCCTCTGAAGTTTATAGCATTAGGAACCTTTGAAATAATAGATGTTTACAAGGGTAAGAGATATGTTTTTGTATTTGTGTATGATTACTGTTTTTAAAATATATTTTTGTTACCTTTTTTGGAAAAATGTATGTAACAGAATTTGTCATTTTAGCCCATTTTAAGTGTACAATTCATTCACCTTAAACACATTTACGATATTGTGGAACCATCACTACTGTTCCATTTCCCGAACGATTTCATCATCCCACACGGAAACCCTGTATCCATTAAATAATAACTCTCCATTCCCTGCTTTGCTCAGCCCTTGGTAACATCTGTTCTTTCTGTCTCTCTGAATTTGCCTAATCTAGGTAGCTTATATACGTGGAATCACAATATTTACCCGTTTGTGTCTGGCTTATTTCACTTAGCAAAATCAGTTGAGGTCTTTCCTGCCACCAGATGACGTAGTTCCAATGCCAGTTCTTTCGTCTCTGGCATCAGCTGGATTTCCTACAACTCCATTCAATTCTGTCACTATTGGAGTTAACATAGACCCTCCAAGGTAAGGGCTCGGTCTCCTAAGACTGGCCCCACTTCAGATGCCAGCAGCAAATAGGGCCTCCAGGCTACCCCCACTTCTGCCTGGCCTACTACAAATTTGGAGGTTTCCATGACCTCCTCCCCTTCCATTCCCCCTCCCCAGGTTGGGTTAATTAGTAGAACAACTCATAGAACTTAGGAAAATGCCATACTTATTATTTTATTATAAAGGATACAATTCAGGAACCACCGAATGGGAGATGGCAAGGTATGGGAGTGGCGGGAGGGGGGGCGGGGTTGTCAGAGCCTCCGTGTTCTCCCTGGGTGCCCCCCTTTATAGCATATGATCTGTTCACCAGCCCGGAAGCTCCCCCAAGCCTCATCATGGCATCATTCATTGACTTGTTGGCCACTGGTTGGCCTCTCACCTCCCTAGAGGTTGGGGACGGGACTGAAAGTTCTAAGCCTCTAATCACATAGTTTTTCTGGTAACTAGCCTCACCCTGACGCTATCTAGCCTTCCCTCATCATACCCAACTAGGAGTCAGCATAAAACAGTTATTCTATCACTCAGAAAATTACCAGGATTTTAGGAACTCAGTGCCACGAGGTAGGAACAAAGACCAAATTGTGTGTGTGTGTGTGTGTGTGTGTGTGTGTGTGTGTGCGCGCAAAATCTATCTATGTATATATAATAAATGTGTAAATATATATTTACACATATATATTACTATGCCACAGTGTTTTCAAGGTTCATATAGATGTGTCAAGATTTCATTCCTTTTTATGGCCCAAAAATATTTTATTGTATGTATATAGCACATTTTTTGCAAAGTGTTGTTTCTACCCTTTGGCTACTGTGAATAGTGTTGCTATGAACATTGCTGTACAAGTAAGTTTCTGTTTGGTTCCCTGCTTTCAGTTCTTTTTTATATATACCTAGGAGTGGAGTTGCTGGATCATATTGTAATTCTATGTTTCACTTTTTGAGGAGCCACCAAACTGATTACCACAGAGACTACCATTTTAAATTCCCAATAGCAATGCACCAGGATGCCTTTTTCTCCATATTCTCGCCAACACTTGTTGTTTTCAGTTTTTTCACTTATTTTCAGTAAGTGGTATCTTACTGGGGTTTTGATTTGCATTTCCCTAATGACATGATTTTGAACATTTGTTCATGTGCTTATTGGCCATTTGCATTTCTTTGGAGAAATGTCTATTCAAGTCCTGTTGTTTTTAGAGTTCTTTATATTCTGGATATTAATCCCTTATCAGTTACATGATTTGCAAATATTTGATCCCATTCTCTGTGTTGTGTCTTTACTCTCTTGATACTATCCTTTGTTGAACAAAAGTTTTTAATTTTGTTGAGATCTAATTTATTTTTTCTTTTGTTGCTTGTGCTTTTGGTGTCGTGTCCAAGAAGTCACTGCCAAACCCAATATGAAGCTTTCCCCCTATTTTTTCTTGTAAGAGTTTTATAATTTTAGTTTTTAAGTTTAGATCTTTGATCCATTTTAAATTAGTTTTTGTGTCTGGTATAAACGTTATATTTTTGCATGTGGAAGTCCAGTTTCCCTGAACCGTTGGTTGAAAAGACTGTCCTTTCCATTGTGTGGTCTTGGCACCCTTCTCAAAAATCAAATGGTCATATATGCAAGCATTTATTTCCGGACTCTCTGTTCTGTGCCATTGTTCTGTATGTCTGTCCATTTGCCATACCACTGTTTTGGTTACTGCAACTTTGTGGTAAGTTTTGAAATCTACAAGTATGAGCTCTCTTTGTTCTTTTTAAAGATGGTTTTCGTTATTTGGAGTCCCTTGAGATTCCATATGAACTTTAGGATGGGTTTTCCTATTTATGAACAAAAACTTGGGATTTTGATAAAGATTGTATTCAATCTGTAGATTGCTTTAGATAGTATTGTCATCTTCACAGTATTAGAACAGGAGATATTTTCCATTTATTTATATGATCTTAGATTTCTCTGAGCAATGTTTTATAATTTTGCATTTTGTTCTGTTTTAAACAGTTGCTTTCATAATTTACTTTTCAATTACTCATTGTTAATGTATAGAAATACAAGTGACTTGTGTGTTAATTTTGTTTCATCTTTGCTGAATTCATATATATTTTTTAAATGTTTTGTTTATTTTTGAGAGAGAGCACAAGCAGGGGAGAGACAGAGAGAGGGGAACAGAGGATCCAAAAGAGGCTCTGCGCTGACAGCAGCGAGCCTGATGCGGGGCTCAGACTCACAAACGGTGAGATCACGACCTGAGCCAAAGTCCAGTGCTCAGCCGAGCCACCTAGGCACCCCGTGCTGAATTCATATATTATCTCTAACAGGGGTTTTTTTTGGTGGAATCTTAGAGTTTCCTGTATATAAATTCATGTCATCTGCAAACAGATGATTTTACATCGTCCTTCCCAATTTGACTTTCATTTATTTCTTTTTCTTGCCTAATTGCTCTGGTTAGAACTTTTGACAATATGCTGACTAGATGTGGTGAAAGTATGCACTTTTGTCTTTATATGATTATTTTTCTTGTTCAAAGATGAAAGAATAGATGTGGATCTTCGTATCTCTTCCATGTTGTGTGTTGACTTCTAAACATCGGGCTGGTTTGTGGTATGAGGGTTATTTTGAATTCTAGGTGGCTTTATGGTATTGTTTTAGATCATAATTCAACATCTATGAAACATTTTTTTTTTTCTGTCTTGGTCATCCCATTTAATTTCCACCACTTGTCCTGTTTTTACCTCTTCTTTAATATGTGCCATCATCCAGCAATATTGAAAGCCAAGTACATCATGATTCACTCAAAATCTTGAAACCCTACATTCAACATTATTTCCCTATTTCAGACTGTTATTTTATAGGTCAAAGAACGCATTCATCAACTGGTAGGCAAAATCAAATTCCCAGCAGGAACTCTCACTTTTAAAGGTAGGCTGGGGGCACCTGGGTGGCTCAGTCAGTTAAGTGTCCAACTCTTGATGTCAGTTCAGGTCATGATCTCAAGGTTGTGCGATCAAGCTCCACATTGGGCTCCGCGATGGGCGGAGCAAATATGTTTACAGCTCAGCCATACAGTGTACCATGTTGAAATGCAACATCTGGGGTTGATACCATGGTCCCAATATGACCAGAAGTGAGTACGCTAAGACTGTTTCTTCTTTTAACCTCGTCACTCTCAACAATGAGTTCCAGATTCACCATCTGATCCTTTTGGCTCATACTGAATTTATGATCAATACAAAAATCACAGCTTTTTTTTTTCACAAGAACTGTTTTAAAGCCACAGATCGTGCTCAAAAGGAGGGTGAGATGAAAATGTCCTTCTCTGAACGAGACATTGTTGACCGTCTACCCGGGATCCATTATTTCCTTCCTTTCTTCTTCCGAAAAGAATCCTGACTTTGTTCAGGTATCCTTCCCTCCTCCAGGAAGTTTGTGTATCTCAGGGGATGCTGTCTCCACTTGCAATTCCAAGGATGGCCCAGTTTGTCTAAGAATAATCTCATGTCCTTGATCTGTTAATAATTTTGACCTGGGAGATGGAAGTAGGAGTGAGCCCAGGGCCTTTGGGGAAATTCTTTTTCATTATTCTGGGTGAGCTCCCGGAAGTGACCTTTTCTCTCTTTGTTTGGATTTATTGCACATGGATGTGAGTCCTGGATCTGCTGTGAGCTTGTGACTTTCAGCCTGTGAAGAAGCCAACTTCACTGGAGGCCAAGTAGAAAGATTTGCCATTAGATTAAGTCAACCCCCAAAGCCATTCTACCTCTGAACTTCTACTTACGTGAACCAATTACTCTCTCTCGTGTGTAAATCTGCTTAAATTGAATTTTGTATTACTCGCAACTTACATATCCTGGCGGATATGGGGATCAAATAATATAGCGTGTGATTTGTTATAGGCTAGCTTCTTCTCTAACAATGGGGAGTAGCATGGTGTGATGGTCACATGTAAGGGCTGTGTGTTTCAAGTTCCTCAGTACCTTGGGCCTTCCTCCTCCCAGTTAGATGACCTTGCAGAGAATTATTTACCCTCCCAAACCAAAGTTCACCTCTGTGAAAAGCAAGAGTAATACAAGCTCCTGTCTCACAGGTTCACTGAGAGGATTAGTGGAAATCATTTCTGTAAGGCGTTTAGTACTTTGTGGCATCTAGTTGCACGATTATAAAGCACAAAGTGTAAGTAAGGCCTGGCTCATGATAGCTGCTTGGTACTCAGTAAATATCTGCCATTATTATTTACTTTCCCGGTATGTATGTGTGTATATGTGCCGTTTAACTGTTGAACCTTTGTTAAATGCTTCATATGTATGCCTGTTAAATATTATATTCTCTATTTTACCCTATCATTCCAAGTTGTAATGATCTCTCTGACTCTATCGGCAACATACTGACATCTCTCGCTTTCTTTCGTTAGGCCTTTTAACTCTCCCCCTAAGTGTTGTCTAAATACGGGGAAAACAGTATCTTAGAGAAGTGAACTAACTTGCCAGCAGACTGCTGATCTGTCTACCGAAGGCCTTGACTTTTCCTCAGCTACCGTTGCCGCCTCCGGCCTCAGCCCTGCCCGTGGTCCAGGAGGGCTAGAGGCGATCTTGCTCCGGGCTGTGGAGACCCAGCATCAGGCCGAGGCTCGTGGGTCCTGCGGTTCATCGCCATCCTCCTACAGGACAGACGTGCTTTTCCTCCGGCTGCTAAAGACAGAGCTGGGTGTCTCCCTTGGCATTGCCCTCTGCTGAAAGGGCTGCAGCGTCACCCGAGGGCACACCCCTCCCCAACGGTAGCTCACCGCCAGTGACTAATCCAGTGGGGGGAGTAACATAGGCCTCGTCCCTGTCTCAATTCAGCCTGTCTCTAAAGGGCCGCCCCAGCTCCAGACCTCCCCCGTGGAGTTGGCCCTCACGGTCCAGAGACCGTAGCCCTCTGCGTGCTAACCTCCATCTCAGAAACCAACTGCCCAGCTTCTCTGGCTCTGTACATATACTCTAGTTCCAGCTCTGACCAGGTTCCTCAGACCCTAGTTCTGATCATGGACATCTCAACCCTGATATATATATGTATTTTTATGTGTGTGTCAGTTCTTATCTTCCACCCCTGCCACCTGTGGGTCTTATGCCCACCCATCTGCTGGAGCCCTGAATGTTGCCTGCCTGTATAGGTTCCTGGATTTAATATGTGGCTCTCCCAGATCTCTTGTTACATTAACTTTCTCCAAAAAAGAATCAAAATCAGGGTTGTATGACTTGTTTTTAGCAAGTCAACACTGGTGTTAGCCGTTTATCTCTTTTTTTTTTTCTAAGTGCTTACGAGCCACCTGCTTCATCAACAGAGCTAGAATTATCTTAAGCAGGGTGTCTGTGAGTTAAAACGAAGCACGTCGCTTTCAGTATCGGCATTTTCTTTCTTTATGGGGCCAGTGTTCTCAGAATCCACCTCTGCCCCTTCTTGAAAATTAAGACATTCGTTCAAGGTCCCCCGGAAAATTTTGGTCTCTGTACTGCTGTCTAAAATTCCTTGGCTGTTCGTAATTATAAATTCTAATTCATCTGGCCCTGGAGATTTGAAAAATCAAAAGCAATTAGAAATTACCATGTTTTGACCAACGTATTTTAAGCATCAATTCTTTTAAAGAAAGCTTATTTATACTTATCTAGTTTTAAGGTATTTTTTTTTTTAGTTTTAATTTTTTTTTTTTTTTAATTTGTGAGAGAGAGAGAGAGAGAGCACGAGCAGGGAAGGGGCAGAGAGAGAGAGAGGGAGACGAAGAATCTGATGCAGGCTCCAGGCTCTGAGCTGTCAGCATGGAGCCTGATGTGGGGCTCGATCTCACAAGCCACAAGATCATGACCTGAGCCCAAGTCGGCATGCAAGCAGCTGAGCCACCCAGGCACCCCTAAGGTATTTTCTGATGAAGAAAAGCAAATCTAAGTTAAAAGTGAGTGGTTTTGCTGTGCTATTAAATGTTTTTATTACCAAACATTCTGTTAGGAAACAGTTTAATACTCACTTCCTGGTTACCTGCCATTTACTAAACCCTTTACAGACATGACTTCATTCTACCAATCCTATGAGGTAGAAATCATGATCCCTTATTACAAAATATATGCAATGGTCCCGTTTCTACCAAGAAATAGAAACGTAGGCCCCCAGAGATGAAGAAACTTGCCCGTGGTCATGTCACGGTTGGGAACAGAGGGGAGAATCCCGCCCCCGCTCTCCCTGTCTGTCTCAGAGCCTGCCCCTTTCCTCTTCCACATACTGCTGCTCACTGGGCCCCAGCCCCACACATGGGTCTGTCCTTCTCTTCGTGCTATTTAAAAGGCTCTCTCATTGTCTGTGATGGTTAATTGTGTGTGTGTCAACTTGTACTGGGCCTCAAGTTGCCCAGATATTTGGCAACGTTATTCTGGGTGTGTCTGGACGAGATTGATATTGGAAATGGTAGACCGAGTAGAGCAGATGGCCTTCCCTAATGTGAGTGGGTCTTACCCAATTTGTTGGAGGCCTGAATAGGAAGAATGAAAGGTGAGGGAAGCAAGAATTAGCTCTGTCTGCCTGTTTTTGTGCTGGGCCGAAGGTCTTCTGCAATAGGACTGAAACTTAACACCACACACTGGCTTTCCTGGTTCTCCAGCTGGCCGATGGCAGATCATGGGGTCTCCCACCCTCCATAATCGTCAGAACCAATTTCTAATAATAAATCTCCTTCTGTACACCTACATCTCCTGTTGGTTCTGTCTCTCTGGAGAACCCTAATATATTATTCTCATTTGCTGCTTCTGCCTGTAATGCCAGTCTAGAGTTTCGGGTCCTGCCATTTTGGAACTTGTACTCGGACATTTGCCATTTCTTCCACCTTTCATAAATATCTATTAAAACTTGAGATTTGATGTGTGCGTTCTATTTCTTTTTCTTTATTTTTATTTTTAACATTTATTTATTTTTGAGAGAGAAAGAGAGCATGAGCAGGGGTAGGGGCAGAGAGAGAGAGGGAGACACAGAATCCGAAGCGGGCTCCAGGCTCGAAGCTGTCAGCATGGAGCCCGACGCGGGGCTCGAACTCATGAACTGTGAGGTCATGACCTGAGCTGAAGTCGGACGCCCAACCCACTGAGCCACCCAGGTGCCCCTTGTGCCTTCTATTTCTTCATGCATCGCATTGATATTGTGAGGACTTACATTTTTGGTCCCTGCTACTTCTGAAGTCATCTTCCTTTTTTAGAATCTCCAGATACAGAAATGTGGCTATTTTTATACGAAGTCAAGAGTGTCTGTGTTCAGAATTCCTTTGCTTAGCTTTTAAGGCATCGTGGCCTTTTACCTTTCCAACCAGTTCTGTTGTCACAACTGAGTTAGGACAAGTTTTCATATTCTTCTCTCTACTGAATGTGGGACGTGCTTAACTTCAAGGCAAGTCAATATTTATGAACTGCGTTTTGTTTGTTTCTTCTTGGTCAAATGAGATCCTCTGCAAAGGAGATCAAAAAACTTTTGAGATCCTCAAAGTTTTCATATTTTGCCGATTCGTGTCCATTTTGGAAGGGAGGTTTTTTGTTGTTGTTGTTCTCTTCCTTTCCTTGCAGCTGCCTGCTCTATAAAATCTCCTCTTTTATTCTCTATTACTTTTGAGCCCTTTGTTTTTTTTTTAATACTGCAAAGTATAACTTTTTGTTTAAAAAAAAAAGCTGTAAATGCACAGGAGAAGTATAAAGTCAGGAGCAAATTTTTGACACCACATTTCCTTCAACTTGTCAAAATGACGTGTTTGTGCTCTCCTTTGTATTTAGCTCTTTTAGCGTGAGGGGCAGGAACCATTTCTTTTAAGAAATGTATCCGCTATTAGCATATCTCACACAGACCCTTCAAATAAAGATGGTTGATTGATGGTATTAGGTGAAAATGAAAGGTACCCTCTTCCTCAATGATCTGTCTGAGGTAAAACAAGGCCCACCTCGATGAGTGTTTGAGTGACGTTCCTGGTTACCTTGTGCCCTAGTGCCCAGTTCCAGAATGATGATTTGTCACACTATTTTTAGTTCTTGTTTTTGTTTTAATTATTTAAAAATGTATCTGCAGTTCACTCTTTCTGATGTTTACAGTTCTGTGGGCTTTGAAGGCATCAGTATGTACCGACCGTGAAAATCGAGATGTAGAACTATTGCGTCATCCACCCCCGAATTGCCCCGTGTGTCTTTCTGGAGTCACCCTTCTCCAACTTGCCATCCCTGAAGATTTGCCTTTTCCAGAAAGTCATATCAGTGGAATCATACACAATATATAGCATTTGGGGTTTGTCTTCGTTCACTTACCATAATAAGTGGATTCACCCATGGCATTACATGTGTTGCCAGTTGGTTCCTTTTTCTTGCTGAGCATTATTCCATTGTATGGACGTACCATAATGTGTTTCACCGTTCCTGAGCAAAGGGACATTGAGGTTTTTTCAGCTTCTGGCTATTGCAGATAAAGCTGCTATAAATATTTTTGTGCAAGTCTTACATGAACATAGGTTTTCATTTTCCTTGGATAAATACCTAGGAAGGGGATTGCTGCATGTCTTGGTTTCCTGGGATTTCTGTAACAGATAACCACAAACGTGGTGGCTTAAAACAACAGAAATTGATTCTGTCACAGTTCTAAAGGCCAGAAGTCCAAAGTCAAGGTGTCAGCAAAGCCACACAAGGGAAGAGTCGGTTCCTTGCCTCTTCTGGTTTTTGATGGTTGCCAGCTTCCTTGGCTTGTGGCCACATGGCTCCAATCTCCATCGCTATCTTCAAGATGCACGTCTTCTTTGCATGACTGTCTTCCAGAGTGTTGGCCTTTAACTCCAGGTGACGAGAAACACATTTAGTCTGCAGACAGCTCTCCTCTGAGGCTTATTGATGGAGTTGAAGATGTATGGGGAATCTAGGTGTCATACCAGGCACATTTTTGTTTTCTTTTTATGAGTGTTTCTTGAGTCTTGCTACTTCCTTCTGGGCACTCTCTCTCTCTCTCTCTCTCTCTTTCTCTCCCTCTCTTTGTTCTGAACCACTCAGGGTTCTTGCTTGCAAACAACAGAAACCAATTCTGGTTAACTTAAGCAAAAGAACACTTTTAGTAAGGATATCCGATACTTTGCGTGATCAGTGGAACATCTCCATTTCTGGCCTTCAAAAACACGCAGTCACCGATGGAACCTACTTATGATGCTTTTGCACCTGGGATCCTGCTCTGTGTCCCAGGCGTCTTGTCTCTGCCACTCATGTCAGGAATAACCTCTGCCTCATCACTTTTACGTTCCCTCTCAAGATTCAAAGTCCTAGGTGGAAGCATCTAATTGGCTAAGTCAGGACCCAACGACCATGCCTTAGCCATGAAGGAGTTGGGAAGAAATTACAACTCTCTCTTCACGTTAGCCGCCCTCCTGGGAGCATTCTATGCCCAACAAATTTGGTTTTCTTCAAAATGAGAAATGTGTTTAGCTTCTAGGTAGCCAAAACAAAACGAAAATCACAAACGTTTGCTGCAGATACCACACAGTTCCCTTTAGTAATTTTTTTTTTAGGTTCGCTGGGGATGACTATATTTCTCCTACTTCTAGTCCCACAGAGGATGAGTGTGTCTTATTTTTAACCTCTACTGCTGCTTGTTTTGGAGCCCAGGAGGACGCATAAAGCTTGACCTCCCAGCATTATCTTGACCAAATTTTCTCACACTGCCCAGGTATGTTAGCTAATGCCTATCGCTCGGTGAGCCCTTGTTCCTTTTGTTTACTGTATCAGAAATGTCATAACCAAAATTACTTCATAATTTTTAAACACACACGCACACACACACACACTGGGCCAGTGGCAAAGATATCTTTTAAGCATACCCAGTTAGTATGTGACTCCGTAACAGGTTTGAAACTGTGCTCTCCCTCGTAGACCCACTCGACCACCTCTTTCTTGCCTCTTTGGCTGGGCCACTGCCTGAACCCTGTTTCTCTCCCACTTTTGGGCCTCGTTAAAACTTTACACAGAAGAGTATGGTATCTGTGTTTCTGAGCGGGCCTCCAGTGGGCTGGATGATGCTACCTGGGCACGTGGGAGAGGTATCTGCCCTTGAAGTGAATACCAGCAAGGTGTGGGGGGGGGGGGCGGCAAGTGATGAGTGGAAGTTGGACATGATCATTCTCCTCCTTTCTCTCTGCTGTGAACTACTCTGAGATACAGTTCCTCTTAACAACTTCTGGAAAATCCTATGTGGTGAATGAATATACTGCAGAGCAACCTGCTGGTTTTTTGTTGTCACTGAGTGAAAACCAGCTCAAGCGGCAATGCTAACATATCCCAATACTCTGTGTCACAATTCTTGCTTCTTGCACCTCGTTTTACTTTACCATCACTGTCCTGGCCTTGCTAACCATTAGCATCTTAATCCTTGCCTCTGGCTCTGCCTTCTAGAGGATCTGGGCTAAAGACACGGGGTTTAAGACAACAGCTCTCAGTGGACTTACCCTGTCCACAGCTACCGAACGTGACTGATGTAAGGCTCATTTCCATATCCATCCCATTCCGAAAATCCAGGGAAGAAGGAGAGTTTTTCTCTTACTCCTAACAGAGATTCCAAATGATTCCAATCTTCCAGAGCATAATAGTTTTGATGCCGTAAATTTATGTTTTTACGTTTGTTTATTTCTTTTGAGAGAAACAGAGTGAGCAGGAACAGGTGAGGGGCAGAAAGAGAGAGAGATCGGAGAGAGAACCCTAAGCAGGCTCTGCACTGTCTGTGCAGAGCCCGACGTGGGACTGGAACTCACGAACCACAAGATCGTGACCTGAGCTGACATCAGAAGTTGGACACTTAACGGACTGAGCCACCCAGGTGCCCCTGATGGCTATAAATTTATAAATCTGAGCTGCCATGATTTATAAAGCTATGCTTCTGTACAGAAAGGTCAGGAGCAGGGCGAAAGTTGGGGTTTTAGTAATATCAAGCAGATCAAGAACAGTATCAATGACGGTGACCTGGCAGTCCAAGGTGGGCACCAGCAGTGGAGTCCAAGAAGGCTTGTGCTTTTCCATTCCCCCTCACATTCCTATTGAGAAACGGAAGCATGTTAGCAGAGTCACAAGGACTAACCAAAAAAAAAAAAAAAAAAAGACACCTTCTGTACAATAACCATCTTGAGTCACCTCTCCTCGCATGAACAATGGTTCTGCATTCTGTTAATGATTTATTATTCCAGCATTTCTTGGTTTATTTCAAAAGCCTAACCTAAAGTACCGAATGAGGAATAATGGATCTCTAGAGAAATCATTTAACTCATTTAACAACAACATTTTACAACAGAATTCATAGGCACTCCTCACTGAAAGAAATCCATTTTTACAAAACAGAGCCTACTGTCGTTCTCCCAGACTTCCATTCCTCTCCTCTCCTCTTGGACTTTCAACCACTGTCACATAAATTAATTAAAGACGAAGCCAGCTTTCCCCGCCCTCTCGTTGTCTCCTGAGTTTGATCTTAGCTGCCTAGGTAGAATATAAACCTCTTCAGGACTGTGACTCTTTCTAGTTTCTTTGTGTTCTTCGGGGCATAGGGCAATGCTTGGCCACATAATAGATGCTTCACATCTACCTGTTAATTAAAAACGTGCACAGTGAGTAAATGAGCAATCAATCACTACAGAATTTGAAACCTCGGTATATGGGTTTTAGGATGCGTTTGTCTGCATGTGACAGAACTTCCAGACGTTGGGAATTTATCTCTCTTTCGCTCAAAGGAGATCCACGTCCTGGACCCTTCCGTCATGATCTCCTGCTGCCCCTGAGTCAACTCATAGTCCGTGACGTGGCTCAAGATCCAGGCTCGTCTTGCAGTCCAGGCCACGGAGGGGAGGGCGGGCAGGAGATGGCTTCGTGTAAACTAAGGCACATAACCTGGTGCAGCTCTGACCTGGGTTCAACTGAGCCAGGCGGGAATCAAAGTCCAGTTCTCAAGTCAGGACCCAGATGCTTGGAGGCAGTCAACGTTAACGATCAATAGCCACTGAGAGATGCGGGGTGAGTGACGAGGCAGCCATCAGAGGAAGGGGAGCCAGGGAAAGAAAGACCTAACAAAGCAGGCCCTGGAAAGGAGGCCCTGCCCTCGGAGCTGGGGATACCCGATAGGAGGCCAGGCCATGTTAGGCCACTTTTCAAGAATCAGGAAATACACACACAGCAACAGACGGTTTAGAGTCCGGCCCCTCCTTTCTGAGATGATTTTTCACCTTATAGTGGAGGTGTAACAGCCAAATAGAAGTCTCTAGGGAAACTTTTTTTTATTTTTGGTTGGAACAGTTTTTCCTGTTTAAATCCTATTTGATAGATTTCTGAACTACAAAAGTAAAGCGTGTTCTTTGTAATGACTGAATTCGTCCAAAGGCATATAAAGAAATTAAAAGGATCCCCCTCATGCCTCCCCCTCTGTGAGCCTCTGAGGTGTGTGTTGTCAGCCTCCTCTTGTGCAGTGAACACCTTCCCCTCCTTCCTCATAGATGCCCAGACATATTCAAATGGATGTGCACTAGATGGGAATGTTGTCCTTTGGGGTGTGTGTGTGTGTGTGTGTGTGTGTGTGTGTGTTTGCAAAAATAAAATCCAATTATACACATGGTCTTGAAACCTGCTTTAAAAAGAAAAAAACAGGGGCTCCTGGGGGGCTGTCGGTTAAGCGTCCAACTTCAGCTCAGGTGACGATCTCGCAGTTTGTGAGTTCGAGCCCCACGTCGGGCTCTGTGCTGACAGCTCAGAGCCTGGAGCCTGCTTCGGATTCTGTGTCTCCCTCTCTCTCTGCCCCTCACCACTCACTCTCTCTCCTCTCTCTCTCAAAAATAAATAAACATTTTTCAAAAACCTTAAAAAAAAAAAGCAAAAACATACCTTGAACACCACTCCAAATGAACAGATATAGACCTAACTCATCCTTTCTGATAGAAGCATAATATTCCACAACAAATATACCCTTTACGTTGTTAAACCATCTTTTTACTGCTGGATATTCGGGAACCCATGTGATAGTCGCCTATCTATGTTAGAATATCTCCACATCTAAGTTAGTGTTGCAGAACCTGGGAAACATCAACATTCTTCACGTCTCCCTTAGTTGGGGTGCATAGTGGCGTCCAGAATTCCATTGAGGACCTGAGGTGAGAAGATTACCACCAAGCCTTCCAAGGGTAAGTATTCATTATGTGACCGTGCACGACTGTTTAGAAATTTTGAACCGTAAGAACCTCACCAAATCCCGGAAGCGGGATGGCTGGAGTGAGTCTGTCTCCCCAGGGAATGAAGCATTAAGTTAATTAAGATGACAACTGTGGGCTTGGGGTCTGCGTGGAGCTCTGTGTGTCAGTCGGGAGGAGGAAAGGCATCTAAAAGCGACAACCTCCAGGATTGAGGTGAAGCAGAGGCAGTAAAAATTGCTAGTCTTATCGTTTATAACCAGCTAACGAGACCTGTCAAGCGCCATCATAGCGTTAAGCTCTTCGTCACGGATCCCCCGCAGCGTGGCCTGGGCTCCAGGCATGTCAACCTCCCCTAATGAGACTCATTCATAACCGGCCCCCTTCAGTTCAGTGAGCACCGCATTACCCAGCAGCTGGACCTTCTCTTGTCGTGCCAGGCCCCCTCCCAAGGCCTTGGGGAATCTTCCCTAGCAACCTGACAAGGCTCGCAAGGCGTAATTTTAAATGTGGTACATCCGTGAGGGTCCTGATTTAATAGCAGCAGCCAACAGCTGTTGAACACTCCTCACAAGCCAGGTGCCATTCAGAGAGCTTGAAAATCCATTTGCCACCTGGTAAAGTCGGCCCATTAGGGGAACGGTGTCAATATACCAGGAAAGCATCACGGTATCACTTTAATTTTGGCGTAACAGGTGTCTCTTAGAAGCAAGTGCCTTCAAGGACTTGCCTCTTGCAAGCGAAGGCCTTGACTCTGGGCCGCAAAGCCTGGTTCCCTGGGTGGACTCTTCTGTCCTAGATGCCACTGCCGGGAGCTGGGCCCCAGCCTGCCAACCAGTTGTCCGAGTGTGTGTATAAAGCAGGGGGTATCCACTTATGATAAGGTCTGTGCCTTTCAGATGGCTGGACATCCGAGGATCCCCACCTTACGCCAATGATTTTGCAAAACCAGCCAAAACATCTCTTCACCGTGAAGGACCCTGATCAAGAAGTGGAAGTCGTAGTTACCTGAAATCATTTTCTTCGAAACGTAGTCCGGTAACCCAAGTCCTGTATCATTCTAATTTATGAAAAATGGGAGACAACTAAATGTATTCATATTCAACTGATAAGAAATTGAACTGTTCTGTGAAAACTACGGGCAAATATGCACGAAAATGGAAGACTGGAGAAAGCCACGCTGAGGTGTTAAGATGAGGTCCCTCTGCATTTAGATAAAGTCCTGTGTTGTTGACAGGGATCTGTCTCCACCCACCACTTGTTTGTAGCCATACAAGGTTTTTTGTTTCTTTTAGTTTCTCTGCACCTTGCCGCCCCCCCCCCCTTCTCCTCTGCTTAACTGTACAATGCCCTCAATTCTTCTTGCTTTCCTTGGACGACTCTTGTCCAGCTAAAATGGCACATCTGTTTTGGTCTTCTCTGTCCCCTTGCAAGTTGGGCTGCCATAGATTTCCTTTGTCACATTTGTGGTTTCTTAACGTATATGATCTGCCAGAAGCATTAGAGCACTGTGGTTAAGCGCTTGGGTTCCAGAGGCAACCAAACTGGCTTTGAATGTTGCCTCTTTCGTTTCTTGTCTGTGATAGCTTGGGCAACTCACGTGACCTCTTTGAGAAAAAAACAAAAACAAAAACAACCCCAGAAAACACACAAACAGAAAACCCAGATGTAACTCACTTGGCACAGTCCTGGTATATACAACTGGATACATGTCATGTATTATTAGTCAGCAATGGTTTGTATCATTGACCACTGTGTCCTTGGTTCCTTCCAGAACACTTGCCATGTGATACATAGTTACTGAATAAACCACAAAGTGTATGAAAAGCTAAAAACATTTTCTTTTTTTTTTTTTTAATGTTTTTATTTTTGAGACAGAGAGAGACAGAGCATGAACAGGGGAGGGTCAGAGAGAGGGAGACACAGAATCTGAAACAGGCTCCAGGCTCTGAGCTGTCAGCACAGAGCCCGACGCGGGGCTCGAACTCACGGACCGCGAGATCGTGACCTGAGCCGAAGTCGGCAGCTTAACCGACTGAGCCACCCAGGCGCCCCTAAAAACATTTTCTTGTGATGAAGTCGCTAGAGTTCGTAGAATAGAAGGGGTTTAATTGATGTATAAAAATGCACCGATGTATTTAAATCCCAAGCAACAAGTCCTACTAGCTAGGAAATTAGAATCTGTTCAAAAATGTTTTTCTCTACTGGTAAATCAAAAGAATTTGATTCCCCTAAAGATCAGCTTTCAGGACAACACGATGCCTAGAATGTAGACATAACAAAGAGATCCCTTCTGTAAAATGTATTGTATTGAGTTTTCTGCAAATTGAATCTAGGAATTGTTCATTTTTATTGATCACTGCCAGCATGAGACGCTACAATGAGGTCTCTTAAGTGTTCCATGACACAATTAAATGGATTTTGTGAAATCTGTGTGCAATAACTTTTGGAAACGAACAGTTGTATTTCATGTGTGTTTAAGACTGAAAAAGACTAATTGGCCTTGCATGTAGGCAGGCATGGTATTGATTAAGTTTCTTGAGATTTGGGGTTATAAAGCACTATAATAGGCTAGACGGGGACGTTGCGAATCCCAGAGAGTGTCTTGGGTTTTTTTTTTGTTTTTTTTGTTTTTAAATAAAAGAAGAAAAAAAGGTAATACTACATACAAGAACATTGTCCATCCATTTTCTTCTGGAAAAACTAATTTATTTTCCCTTGCCCATCCAAGTCGCATTATTTGAGTATGTACTCTCTCATTTCCCTTTCCTATGCACTAACCTTGAAGATGTTAGTTTTTACAAAAAAGGGGGTTAGAGGATTCTTTTTATACACCTCGTGTTGCTGTGCCTGCTACCACTTTCGTACCCTTATTTGTCCGTTTTAACCAAACAAAAAGAGCCTCTTTTTGGTCCGTATCTTCTGCTCACAGCATCATTCATGTGTCTTTCCTGCTGCTGCTTACCGACCTCCAGATTTACAGTTTCCTCCCCCAAAACCTAACCCCCATGGTCACCCTTGGTCCTCTACCTGATGGATGAATTGTCTACTATTCTTTTTTTTTTTTTTAAGTTTATTTATTATTTTTGAGAGAGAGAAAGAGAGCAAGCAGGGGAGGGGCAGAGACAGGAGAGGGAGAATCCCAAGCAGGCTCCATCCAGGCTCTGACCTGTCAGCACAGAGCCCAACATAGGGCTCAATCTCACGAACTGTGAAATCATGACCTGAGCTGAAATCAAGAGTCAGACGCTCAACTGGCTGAGCCATCCAGGTGCCCCAGTCATCTGACATTCTAAGTTGCAGCTGGCCTTGACCCTGGATGTCCACTGTTCATCCTGAAATAGCCATTCCTGTGTCTTCCTTGCTGAAGACCCCCACTTTGGTTTGGTGGCCACCCTTCCACACATGGAACCTACAGATTTGCTGAATAGTCCAGGGAACCCCTTTCCCCTTGACAGAGATTTGTTTGGGGGTTTGCATGTGACCCAGTTTGGGCCAAAGACCCAGGAGGGTAACTATGTTGGGCTCCTCTGATTAAAAATGATAAATATGTGAAGAGATAGCTCCTTATCTCCATTGCCTATTGCTGTTTCTGGAACCACAGCCACTCTTGCCAGGCCTAGGGGAGCTAAACAGGCTAAGGATGGCAGAATGAAAAACGTCAAGAGACAAAAACAAATTTAAAAATGCTAGATTGCCTAAGCCAGGGGCCATTCTACCTCCCGGTGAAAGAAAAATGTTCCTTGTTGTGAGCCAGTTGACGCGGGAATTTCCTTTTTCATTGTGATGGTTTTTATCTTGATATTTCGTCGTCATTAAATTTAGGCTATGCGTTTTTGGCAGGAGCACGGCTGAAATGAAGTTCTGTTGTGTTCTTCTCGGTGCAGCTGTCAGGAGGCACAGAGGGTCCATTACTCCCAATAATGGTGAAATGAACCTGATCACTTGGTTAAGGTGCTGTCTGCCTGGTTTTTCCACTCTAAAGTCACTGTTTTCCTTCTAAATTCCTAGAAGGGAGGTATTTTTGATACTCTAAATTTCCTGTTCTTCCACAGTCACACCCACTAGTGTGAGTATCCATTGATGCCTAAATCATTTATTACCACGATGGTTGCCAAATAGTGTATCCATGACTTTTTTTAAGTTTTTAAACAAAAATTGTGGCAAAGTATATAGAAAATGTACCATTTTAACCTTTCTGGAGTCTATAATTCAGTGACATTAAGCACATTTATTTACATTGTTGGGCAACCACCCCCATTACCCACTATACCACTCAAATCTCAAAGTTCTTCACTTTTCTACCTTCTGCTGTCAGCTTCTTTCTGTTTAGGCATTTCCCCATCTAGCCCATCATTCAACATCTCTACCTATGTCTCCAGCCTGCTGAACATCAAAAGCTCCATGTAAATTGGGGTTATAGTCTCTAACATCATTAAGACCCTAAGCATTGCCTGAAGATCTTTTATATAAGTTCTTAGTGGCTAACCCAAGATGATCCCGAACTTTCCCTGATTTCTTAGTCCTGCTACGATGCTCTCAGCCTCCTTACTCGTGAACTCCATGAACTTTACTGAGAAAATAAAAATCATAACCCTCATTCTAGAACCTCAGCTCTCCACCCACCACCCACCAACATCTCCCATCTCTCCTCAGACAGCTTTCTCTCCTCATAGTCTGGTAAAGGAGGGTCCATTCCTTCTGTCAAGGAGAGCCCATCACCATTTGTCCCTGAGGATAAGGATGAATCCTACCTGCTCTCTGCTCTGGGAAGCCAAGCCCTTGCCCTCTGGCTTCCGGTGGAGTTTTGGCCAATAGATTCTGGAAGGAGACTGGGGCGTGAAAGGAGAGGGAGTGATTGAGCCCCCTGGCCCCCTCCATGACCAGCCTTGAGTGTCTCTGTCAAGCCACAGCTCCTGCTGGGCGGTCCCATCTTAGAGCTGGGACACTTTCCCCTCCAGCCCCTTCAGGCCACAGGTGGCAGTGGCTTCTCCTACCAGCTCAGAAGTGCTCTGCTCTTCCCCTTTGGTTACTACCCCAGCCCGCACCAGGGGTTCCCGAGATCCTCTCCTCGGGTTTGATGAGTCCACTAGCATGGCTCACAAAAGTCAGGGAAACACTTACTTAACGTTCACCAGTTTATTAAAGCGTATGATAAAGAACACAGATGACCAACCAGCTAAAGAGCTGTGGGGGGGGGGTGGGTCTGGGAGGGACCCGAGTGCAGGAGGCTCTGTCCTCGTGAAGTTGGGATGTGTCACCCTCCAGGTGGGGATATGTTCTCCATTCTGGAAACTCTCTGAAGCCCATACTGTTGAGATTTTATGGAGGCTTCCTCAGGTATGCATAATCCATTTATTAACTCCATCTCCAGCCCCCCTCCCTCTCTGAAGGATGGGGGACAGGACTGAAAATACCAAGCTCCTAATCATGGCGTGGTCTTTCCAGTGACCAGCCACCATTCAGGAACCATCCAGAGCCCACCCAAAGTCACCTCATTAGAACAAAAGATACTCTCGGTGCTTTTATCACTTAGGAAATTACAAGGATTTTAGGAGCTCTGTGCCAGGATCCAGGAGCAGAGGCCAATATACATATTTTCTATTATCTCAGGTTCTCTTTCCTAGAAAATGGTTGATGCTCCAAAGTCTCTTTCGGAGCCTCTGCCGAATGCTGTAAGTTCTCACGTAGGAAGAATGATGAGTGGGGTTCTGCTGGTGAGAAAGAATGAAGCAGAAACATTATTTTTTTCTTAATTTTCTTTTCAAGATGTTGGGGATAATTAGACCAGGCAAAATGTAAGTGAAGAGAACGTAATTCTCATTCCTGCCTTGACTTCCTGAGCTTTGGCCAGTGCTTGGACATTGAACACAAATCTAGTAGCTGTGATTCAAATGCCTCCTTTCTAAATACGCATGAAATCCAATGGTTGCCTCCTGAATCGAAGTGTCTCAGAGACAGCACGAGGGGAGTCCAGACGGATGCGTAATTTAGATTCTGCCACGGAATATCTTCCAAGTTTCTATCTTTTGCTATTCTGGGGAGAGGGGCAGCACGCGTGAGACAGATCTGAGAGTTCGAGAGCCCATTCTGAGCGGCACACCTCTGGCTTCCTCTCCTCTTGCCCTGGTCTACCTTCTGGTCTGCCACATCAGAGGGACCTCGTGAGCAAAAGGCAACCGGCTGAGGAGTCTGGCCCTCCAGCCCTCCACGTCTCAGGAGCCCAGGGGCCCAGAATTCCTCTAGGTGCCAGAGCTACATGGCTTCCTATTCGACTTTTGTTAGGTCTTCACTTCCTCTTCTCCCTTTCGACTCTTTGGCTTTGGGGTTTATATCTAAGAATGAGGGAAGGAAGGAGAAATGTGGCTCGATCATTGTGGACGGCTGTTCCATTTATTTGCCGTCTATGGTGTGAATATGCGTGGCTTGTCATGTTCACCGATCTTAAATCTTTTGAACCTCACGGGAGCTTGGTCGAAGGGAATGTCCTGGGGAGCCATCATTAAAGAATTTTTCTTTTAATTTTTTTTTTCCCCAAAAAAGACTCAGGGAGCATGGAGCGATTCTGAAGGAAGACTTTCCCAAGAAATGAGTTTCTAGCTTACTCCTCATCCATTTCAAAGCATTTGAAAACAACTTTCCCATGAGACCATAGGAGTGTTGCTTTCTTCCTTAGCTTGTTAGATTTCTGAAGTTGAGGGAAGAAAGTCTGAAAAGGGGAAGGCCAGCAGACTTTGAGTAGCAGCAAGAAGGAAGCCATTTTCTTCATGCCAGAGGGCAGTAGTCTGGTGAGTAGCAACTCCTTCCCTGTCACACTGCTATTCTGGGTGGAGCTTGCTCTAGTAGCCTTAAATTATGCACTTGAATAGTGAATAATATAGATAAAATAAAATAAAATAAAACAAAATAAAACAAAAATTTTCCATCCTGTGTCATTCTACGTCAGTGTTGTTTAACCTCTGCAGGAGTAACTTCTTAAAGTCTAAATACTTTCCTGTATTAGGTTTCTTGATAGAAATATTGCTGATGGCTTTTTTTAAGGGACTGTCCTAACTAGAAGTGTGCCAAGCCTTTTACTATATGTACCTTGTAAAAAGTACGATTCTTTGTTAGAAGGTTTTGTTTTGAAATTTTAGTGTTTATTTTTGAGAGAGAGAGAGAGAGAGAGAGACAGAGTGCAAGCAGGGGAGGGGCAGAGAGAGACAGGGAGACACAGAATCTGAAACAGGCTCCAGGCTCTGAGCTGTCAGCACGGGGCCTGATGCGGGGCTCGAACTCGAGAGCTGTGAGATCGTGGTCTGAGCCGAAGTCCGGCGCTTAACGGACTGAGCCACCCAAGTGCCCCGCTTTTGTTTGTTTTGAAGCCCAGAAGGTCTTCTATCACTTTTACCAGAATCACCTGGGATGTACTTGTTAAAAATTCAGATTCCTGGGGCGCACCCCAAACCTACTGAATCGGAATGTCTGCGTTGAAGCCAAGGAGTCTGCATTTCCAACGTGTTCCCCATGTTTGAGAACATTTGTTCTAGATCACACAGATGCTAAGTCCAGAGTACAAAATTCTCAATCTGGGCCTAAACCATTATTTCTCAGCCCAGGTTACGTATTAGAATCACCTGGAGTGTTTAAACCATAAGACGTCTGGGCATAGTGGTGTTAGGGATGATTATGATTATGATCAAGATTATTAGCTTCTAAGTGTTTCTAGTGTGGACCCATGATTAGAATTTCTGGTCTAAACCTAGAGGCCAAAGTATCGCCTTCAGGATGTTGGTTACTAAACTCGCTGAAATTGCATGATATACAAAAACCGGGCGGACTGCCCAGTTCATGGTGAGTTCCTCTTCTCGAGAAGCATCTTCATTCACAGTATAGAAATCCAGAGCCCGCTGAGTCAGCTAAGATGTCAACCCAAGCTGAGTTCATCAGTATCTTTGCCTGGGAAGTATTTTTGTTCTTCGGTTCTTTTCGTTTTTATTTTTCCTTTACTAGACTGTTTCTCAAAATAAACATCATTTTATTTTTTTCCTTGTAATAAAAACAACGCATTAATAGAAATGAATCCAGGCAGTACAAAAGGTGTAAAGTAAAAATGAAAATTATCTCCGTCCAGAAAGAAATCTTATTAACATGTTGATGAGTGCCTTTCCACATTGTTTCCATGCATATATAAAAAAATGTGATCATATGCATGCTGTTTTGTAAATCTTTTTTATTAAACGTAACATATCGTGGGCATTTTTCTTTATAATGAATATTGATCTTCATGATTATTTTAAAATCCACATAGCAGCATTCCATCGCGTTCCATGTAATGAATTCTCTGTTGAAAATTGAGGAAAGATACTTTCCATTTTTTCACTAATACAAATAATGTCGCGATGAATGTAGTTAGGCAATACAACTTTGAATGCCTTTCCAGTTATTTCCTTAGGACAAATTCACAGAAGTAAGATTGGTGGCTAAAAGCTATGCATATTTTTATTTCTTTAAATTTCTTTTTTAATGTTTTTTTATTTTTGGGAGAGTGCAAACAGGGGGTGGGCAGAGAGGGAGGGACAGAGCAAACCAGGAGATCGTGACCTGAGCCTAGTTGGACGCTCAGCCGAGTTGGACGCTCAACCGAGTTGGACCCAACCGAGTTGGGTGCCCCTAGAGGGTACACATATCAAAAACTGGTCACATCACCAAATTACCCCCAAGGGCAGCTGATCTCACTTCCACGGCTACCATCACAGCCTGAGAATGCTCCGTTACACGTATTACCAATGCTGGCATTGGTAATCTTCAAATTTTGCCAAACTATTAGGAAAAAAATATACTTATTATCATTTAGTGACTTTGATGGCTTGGTAGGGAGAGCACTGGTCCAACTCTGAGAGAGAAAATTTCACTTGAGCCACGGATGTCACGAGGGCTCGGTCCCACATTAGGGAAGTAACAAGGGACTGAGTCTGAGAAAGGCTTAGATGGCACCCTGCTTTATGATTATTTTTTTTGGAGGTGTCTGCTTTTCAGGCCCCTACCGTTAAATTACCGTTTGTTCTGATTTTCAGTTCCCCTTTTGGTCCCAAAGATCCAAAGTAACTTGAGAAGGACTTGGAATGATCTTGAAGAAGGTGCTCGCTGCGTTAACCTCCCCATCACCTCAGTGTGAAATAGTGTGAAACAGGTCTGGCACTTTAGTTCACTACTGTAACTGTGTCACTTTATGTCCTCAGACTTGGGCCTCAAGTTTTTTGTTGTTGTTCCTCAAAAACATTCTCTTACTTATCCAGCAGTGGTTTCATTCCTTTCTGCCCCCACTCCACCGTGCTTTGTTTGTTTTAACTGAGGTAATATTTACATAACACAAATGTGACCCTCAGCTATTTTATTTCACATTTTTTATTTTGTTTTTATTTTAAGTAGTCTCCACGCCCAACGTGGGGCTTGAACTCCCAACCCTGAGATTAAGAGTCGCATGCTCCACTGGGGCGCCTGGGTGTCTCAGTCAGTTGAGCGACCGACTTCGGCTCAAGTCAGTGAGTTTGAGCCCCTCGTCGGGCTCTGTGCTGACAGCTCGGAGCCTGGAGCCTGCTTCGGATTCTGTGTCTCTGTCTCTCTCTGTTCCTCCTCTACTCACTGTCTGCCTCTCTTTCCCTCTCTCCCCAAAATAAATAAAATCGTTAAAAATTTTTTTTAAAAATCAGCGAAATTCAGACACATGCTGCAGCATGAATGAACATTGAAGCCATGCTAAGGAAAATAAATCAGTCACAGAAAGACAAATACTATATAATTCGACTTCTACCAGGCGCTTAGAGTAGTCAAACCAGAGACGGGAAGAATGGTGGTTGTCAGGGGCTGGGGGGGGGGGGGGGCGGGTGTGGGGATCATTGTCCAATGGGGAGAGGCTTTCAGTTTGGGAAAATGGAGAGTTCTGGAGGCTGGTGGGGGGTTTGTGGTTGCCTGACCCTGTGAATGTTCTTACTGATACTGAACCGTACAGTTAAAAATGGTGAAAATGGTAAATTTGGTGTTATTATGCTTTACCACAATTAAAAGAAATACTAGGGTCATCTGCAAAGGACACAGGAGGCATCGACAGAGGGCGACTTGACCATCAAAGAGAATAATGATTGTAGTAAAAAAAAATCTCAGTCACTTTTGGATACTGCTGGGGCACCGATGAACTCGATATTCTGAAAACTGGTAAATAGAGTAGAAGAAGTATGAGAAAAAAAAAAAGATATGGGTAGAGAGGAATAATATGTGCAGCCAGTTTGAAGGATCTGTCTTTTTGGCCCTCTTGTTTTGGTGTCTATTGTCGCTGAAAACTGGTCATAACCTTGTGGGGAGGCCCCTTGCCAGCCTGACAGGGAAGCTTAGGCATTTAAAAGAAAAATGATCGAATGTCAAATGTGTTTCTCGTGGGGCCTGAATCTCAGCCAGGAATGCAACAATGCCCTTTTTCCTTTATCTGTACCTCCAGTTGTAGAGACAATATTGTATTAGTCTCTCCTCAGAGCTGGATTAAATCTGGTCTGTTGCCAATGGAAGTTAGGACACTAAAGTTAGAAATCTCTTAAGTTGGAATTATGGAAATATGCACAAAATACCATTTCCTCCTGGGTTTGGTCCACATTTGCCAGAGAACTTTATAAAAATTGTTGACCAGATTCTTCTCCAGGGACAAAAACACCTCAAACAGTAAACGACACTAGCAGCTGTTTATAGTATATTTAATGTCCATTTTATTAATATTATAATTTGTTTAAACGACATTCCCTCGAACATTAAACATAAATGATTAATATTCCTCCCAGTAGTTACATGCTGCCTAAGATGAATATATTGCAATTTAACAAATTAAAATACCCAAAGGCTTACGCATTGATTGCGAACGTATTTAACCAAACTCTTCTAAACATTAAATGAAATCACGAAAGTCCTCTGTCTAGTGGTTCAGACAACTAGCAGGAAAAGAATGCACAGAGGCATAATGATAATTACCAAATGAATTACACTTAACTAATACGAGTTATGAATATGCTAATGCCATGGGTTGAGTAATTGATTGATTGATTTCTTATACTTTTTTCCTGGGGTTGGCTTCCTAGAGTTGCAGAGAGTTGTATACGGCCTGAGAGGAAAACACCCAGACTAGCTGGGGTTGCGGGATCTGGTCAAGCACCTGATTCCTGCTCAAGACCCAGCGTCCGTTGCTGCTAAAGACTTAACTGTGAGCCACTGTGAAAAGGCTGATCCCTTTTTATATCTCCCTTTCTCCTTTACATCAATGAGGCTTTTAAGTCCATGTTCTTCAGGAGGCTTTTAGTTCTTGAAAATTTGTGGATTTCCAAGAAACGATACATTCTTTAACCTTTACATGGTCTGCATTACCAATTACGTATCCTGCCATTAAGGCCTGATTTCTTAGTATTACCGGAAATTGATGGGTTGTATGCATTATATTTAATCAGGCCATTCAGAGTTTTGGCTACAAGTGAATGAGGGTTAATTCCATCTTTGGGACATTGGCTAACTGATCTGGGAACAATTACGTCTGACCACTGGTACTGATGACCCGATACATCTCAGTTCCCTGAGGTTGTGTTCACTTACTAAAGTATCTTTTTTTCTCTCTGTTTTCCATATTGGATACTTTCTATTCTTATCTTTATAAAAATCTGACATCTTGAATTTGATCTTAAGCTCATCCAATGAATTAAAAAAAATTTTTTTAACATTTATTTATTTTTAAGAGACACACACAGAGAGAAAGAGAGAACAGGGGAGAGGCAGAGAGAGAGAGAGGGAGACACAGAATCCGAAGCAGGCTCCTGGCTCTGAGCTGTCAGCACGGAGCCCGATGCGGGGCTCGAACTCATGGACCATGAGATCATGACCTGAGCCGAAGTCAGATGCTTAACCGACTGAGCCACCCAGGCGCCCCCATCAATCCAATGAATTTTTAATTTCAAGTATTATACTTTCCAGTCACAGAATTTCCATTTGGTTCTTTTTTTAATGGTATCTGTTTCTCTGCAGAGATTTTCTCTCTTTCCATTAATTATGAGCATATTTTCTTTTATGCCTAGAACATAATCATAGTAGCTGCTTAAAAATCTTTGTCGACTAATTCCAACCTCCAGATCACCTCACAGTATCTGCTGGTCATCTTTTAAGTACAGGTCATGTTTCCCTGTTTCTTTGTATGTCAGATAATTTTGGAATATGTCCTGATTATTGTGAGTGATAACACTGCATAGATTCTGGACTCTGCTATGTTATTGCAAAAAGCACTGATGTTTTGTTTGAGCAGGAAGTCAGACTGCAGACCTTGTCACCCCTGGTCCCCGTCTCACTCTGGCCTGGAGCTGGGCTGTGCATGTGATTCAGAGGTTGAGGGCTCCGGGCCATGTTCATACACAGAGCTTGGTTCTTGGCTCCTGTCACTTCTGAGAGGACCCTTTTCATTTCCTAGCTGTTCCTTCTGCCCGATCTCTGTTCTCTTCTTCTTCAAGCCGATAAGACTTAAAAAACAAAACAAAACAAAATAAAAAAAACCAAACAGACAAATCCCAGGGTTAGCCCCATGGTACAGACTGGGACCTCCCCTCACATCAAAAACCAAAAAAAAAAAAAGGGCAACTCACCCAGTGCCTTCCCTTCTTCCTCATGCCCGTCTCCTTCTAGTATCTTCCTGCTTTTGTTTCTTAGTATCTTTAGGTACTTGTTTTAACACTTCATCCAGAGTTTATAATTGTTATTTGTGGGAAGATTTGTCCAACCGGCACTACCCAGCCATTGTGAGAACATCTTTTTAAGGTCAAGGGTTCAGCCTAAATTTTCCAATTTACCATAATATATGTTGCTGTCCTCACTCTTTTGTTTTCTTTTTTTGTTTTACAATATGAAGTCTCATCAGCGATGGACTGTTTCACTGCATCACAGAAATGATTACAAGGGAAAGGTTTCCTCTAAACAGGGAGGACTGAAACGGTTGGCTAAGTCCTGTATAAATGCAATCTTGTATGAGTTTATGATGGAATGATCTATGTAGATTCTGATTCCACCTGATGGCAACTGTATGGTAGGAGCAAGACTTTGAATGTCTCAGTTTTTTTTTTTTTTTTATTTAATAAAATGAACACTGCGATTCACTGTCCTCTCTATATCCTCAAAGCCGATATTGGAATTAAGTGATATGCTACGCTTAAAAGTATTTTAGAATGAAAGCAATTATCATTTTCTTTACCTAGTGTCACCAAATATTCTGAGTGTTAAGACGGGAAATGAGAACATAATGGCTTTGGCTCAAACCCTTCAATTCCCATCCTTCTTGTGTTGCAATTAGCAGGCTGGGAGAGGGTCGTCCCGCCAGAGAAGTTAGGCAAGGCCTCACCACATGGCAGGATCATAAAATGGTGTTCCAGAGTCTGACCCTCGATCTTACATATATATATGTTTGACATTTTTTATTAATTTTTTAAACATTTATTTATTTTTCAGAGAGAGACAGAGCGTGAGCAGGGAAGGGGCAGACAGAGAGGGAGACGCAGAATCCGAAGCAGGCTCCAGGCTCTGAGCCATCAGCACAGAGCGCCACGAGGGGCTCGAACTCACACACCGTGAGATCATGACCTGAATCAAAGTTGGGTGCTTAACCAACTGAGCCACCCAGGGACCCGCTCGATCTTACATATATTTAAGTTTAGTATTACTGGTGTCCCAGAACTCATCAGACTGATTTATCTAACCAAATTCACAGAAGTCTGGGGTGCACAACAGAAAGCTCACTTACTAATTGGCTACAGAGACCAGAGTACTTGTGTCTGATGTACGGGGTAGGCTGTATTCCAGTGCTGGTGTTTCCGTAAGCTGAATTACTAACCCACAGGTTGTTTCTTGATATAGGGACAGGACAAAAAGACTGAGTCCTAACTATAGTAACAATGGAAATACCCGTCGTTTGTGCTTTATGTATATTTTTATTATTTTTTCAACCTTGCAAATAAGATATTATAGTTTCTATGTTTTCAGTTTTGAAGACACCAAAACTCAGAGAATTTAAATGTTTGTAAGGTCAAATCCTGGAGGCATTGGCGCTCTTTTTCTGGCTGGGGTGAGATCAGATGAACCATCTGGGCCCTGTAAGAAAAAAACAAAGCTCTCTAGTGATAGGGACATTTATTGCCACACGTTGAATGTCCGGACAGTTGATGGTACCAGGTAAAGACCAGCGAATTCCTTTATCAAATTATTACCTAGATCCCATGCTCACTGTCCCTCTTTTGTATCCTGTTGCTTTCCTGATTACGACCAGTACGATTAGTTTGTTAGTTACCTCAACATTCTAGTCCAGCCTTTGGACTCGATATTATGTCCACACGCTTTGCTCGGTTGGATTAGCGAATGTCCCCAGGACTCTTGGGTAAAACGGTCACATGCATTCATTCACTGGGCTGAGAACATGAGACCCGCAAAGGGCGGTGCTGTGTCTCCCCTCAATCTGATATTCTTCCTGTCTTATCCAACCTTTATTAACCAAGTGCAGGAGAAACTTTTTCTATTACTTAAAACTATGTCTTTTTTATGTTCCAAATAAGATAATGAATTTCCGATGTCGACTGACATTTTAGCTTACTTGGAGTTATCTTTTATTTCACCGTGTTGCTTTCACTCCTCACTGGACAGTGAAAATGACCCAACTCACTGGGAGTCGAAGTAAATTTCATTGCAGTAACGGTCCTTATGGCGATGGCAACATTTTCTGAGCTCCGCCAATGCCTGTCACTGCTCTCTGTGCCTTTTTTATTCTCACAAACCAAGTACATACTATTGTCTTCATTTTTACAGATAAGGAAAATGAGGCACTGAGAGGGTAAGAAATCTGCCCCAGGTCACACAGCTTGTAAATGGCGGAAGCTGGAATCAAACCCAGGCCTTCTGGCAATCTACCGAACGGCCTCTTGGTTAAAATTACCATACTAAGCGTTACAGGCTGAACTATGTCTCCTTGAAATTCATGCGTTGAACCCTAACCTCCAGGTCCTCAGAAAGTGACCGTGTTTGGAGATCCGGGCCTTGAAAGAGTAAGTCAGTTAAAATGAGGCCATTAAAGTGGGCCCTCCCCCAATCTGGCCGGGTCCCTAGGAGAGGAACACACACAGGGATGCACACACAGCCAGAAGACTGGGTGAGATATGGCGAGGCGGGGGGTGTCTTCTGTACCCGGAAGAGGGAGGCCTAGGAAGAAACCACCTCTGCCTCTGTCGACATCATCATCTAGGATCTGGAGCCTCTCGAATGGAGAGAAAATACATTCTGTTGTTTAAACCACCGAATCCATGGTATTTTGTTACGGCAAGGACCCGCCAAGCTAACACATTAATCTTGTTCAAGGTAAGTTTTCAAGTTCTTTCCCCCTCCTTGCATCTACTACTTGTTCTTCCTTTTTTTTTTTTTTGTCCTTCCCTCCCTCCTTCCTCTCTCTCGCTTCCTCTCTACTTCCTTTTTCTCTTCTTCCTTCTTTTTCTTCTCCTCCTCCTCCTCCTTTTCCCGTCCCTGTCTCTGTCTTTTTCCAGTCCCTTCTTAATCATCATGTGAGAGGCCTTAAATGCATATGGAAAAAGAAATCACTGCTCCTGGTTGGCAGCACTAGATGATGCATGATTGATCGACAGCATTCCTGAGGACTTTTTTTTTCTTATAGATGTTTTTAATGTTTTATTTTCATTTTCGAGAAAGAGAGAGAGAGACAGAGTGCAAGTGGGGTAGGGTCAGAGAGAGAGAGGGAGACACAGGATCCGAAGCAGGCTCCGGGCTCCGAGCTGTCAGCACAGAGCCAGATGCAGGCCGTGAGATCATGACCCGAGCCGAAGTCGGACGCTTAAACCGACTGAGCCACCCAGGCGCCTGGCTTTCCTGAGGTCTTTGCTGACTTTTGGCCTCTCTGAGCTGGTCAGCCTCAAGGTCTCCCCACGACCGTGGCCGCCCTGCCTGGGGAGCCTCAGTGGGGATGAACCAGGTCTCGGCTCTACTCCAGGGTTCTGTCTACTTTGGAGGACGTGAGGAAGGTTCATATTCTGCCACCTGGGGTCCCTGAGGTGGCCCAGACTACACTGGCGGCTTAGTCTAGTGATGCCGTTGTGCCCTCTAGAAATGAGCTCACGGTAGCCGACTGGCTGGCTGCTTAATGTGGCCGTGATTAAAAATGTCCTGAGGAGCGATCTTTTTCTCATTTTAATCCTCAGTGCCCGGCTGTTTTAACATGGGCTTCGCTATTCAGGTGTGGTGAGGCCAACAGACCAGATGATTGCCATTGGAAAGATGGTGCGTGACTCCAAGTCCGAAGAGACGAGGATACCTCGTTTCATGCAGGGCCATACAGGGAAGCACCAGGGCTGGTCAGCAGGGGCAGGAGGGAAACTGTGGGCAAGAGTCTTTATTGTGGTTTCTGTGGGGACGAACGGGGCAGGCAGGGCACGTAGGTTTAGGATGGGTTAATTTGAATCATTCCAGTGGGTTCTGGGGCCTAGGGGCTGCCCCTGCTTCTCCCGCACCAGCCCCAGGCCGGGGTGGGGAGGGGGATGGATTGGGGCATGTGAAGAGTGGCTCAGAGTGTGAGAGCCCCATAAAGGAGGCTCTGAGTTGGTTGGTTTGCATTTGACATGTACATCGGAAGGCAAGGAATCTCTAGGAACTGGGTAACCCTGGGAGGGACAGCCCCTCCAGGGTCAGCAAGGCCCCAGAGGATCAGAACACGGACGATGAAAGGCAGCACGATGTTACGCTCACTGATGACACTGGGGGCGCCTCCTGCGGCCACGGTGCTGAGAAGAAGCAAGTAGGACACAGGTTCTTGGAAAGTGGAGCTGACAGAGCACCCGAGTCCTTTGTGTTTCCTTTACTACAGATCTCGAAATCGCGACTATTTTCAGCAGAGGCTTTTGGGGATCAGTGCATGACAGAGAGGTGGCCAGGGATCATTTCCTCGTGGCTTCCAGCCCCCATGTGCCTATCCAGAGGACACCGTGTGCCCTGGGCTCCCCCACAGGGTGGGCCACGGGGGTCTTTGCGCCATCTGACACGAGGGGACCATGTGCGTGCCAGGCACGTTGCTACGTGCTTTAACACACCTGAGGTCACGGAGCCCTCACATCGCCCCTGGAGGGGGCACCATATTTGTGCCAGCTCCTCAGACGTGGAAATGCAGGCACCGAGAGAGGAACAGCATGCCCAGGGTCACACAACTCGCCGGGCAGGTGGACTCTGAATCCAACTTGTGTGAATGCCAAGCCGTGGGCTTAGCTGCAGTGCAAAGATGCAATGTCATTTCTGGGTGTGACGCCTGCCTGAGCTCCGAAAAAGCAAAGACTTCGACTTCCTAAAGGGCTTGACGCCTTCTGATCTTCTCCACCCCGCCCCTCTGTGAACCCATTGGATAGCATTTCGGGATCTTTCACAGTTTGAAGCATCCTGCTGCCGGTATGGCTTATGGGCTTGGGATAGCAGAGAGTGAAGGGAAATCTCATGAAGGCTTTCCAACGAGCATTCGTCACCCCAGATCTCTGTTTATGAACTTAGGAAGAAAAGGAAACAGTGGCATCGTATTCCCTAGGGCCTCAACACCACCGTGATTTTAGGTGGGAGGGGATTAAGTCAGGCAGGAAACAGCAGCTGCCCCAGACGGGAGCCCTGTGGTGCCAACCTTCGGGTGGTTCAGCCCGGCCTTTCTTTCTGATGCTGACCGGTAAATCAAGGGGTCGGGTCTAAAGTAAGCCCTAAGTGAGGATGATCACGGTGTCTGTTCCGGCTGTCGCTTTCTGCTTTTCCAGGTTTTAGGGAAGTCACTCGGAAGAGATGGGAAAAGAGGTGATTAAACCTCCTCCTTTATTGCCGTGGCTGTTCTTACGGAGACCTGGGCGTAGTTGAGAGGGTCAGTGCCAAGAGAAATTAAAGCGTCTCGGCAGGGGTCCCAAACAGGTCTATTTCTTTCAGGCCCCATCAGGCTTATTCTTAAGGGGAGACGTGATCCCAGTTGTAACGCTGTGTCAGCAGCTCTGTGCTCGGAGAGCACAGATGAATATTCAGAGCTTCCACACTTCTCTTTGCTGCTGCTGCCTAGAAATCCGGAAACCTGATGTCAGTGCTATGTCAGTGCTTGAAAGCGTGATATTCTAACTTGTCAGGAAAGATTTTAATAAGAAAAGCGAGGCAGTTGAAAAGTCAAATCCCCTCTCCCGTGGGACTAGAAAATCAGGTCCAGGAGGAGGCTTTCTGCAGGCTGCCTCTGCTGCCGTTGTGTGTGTGTGTGTGCGTGTGTGTGTCCCACAATGCCTGTGCTTCCCTGGCTGTTCTTCTTGCCAAGGGTTCCTCCATGAGGTCGGCTTGCCCCCTGCACATACCCTCCCTGCTTCCCTGTAAGTTCTCAGCCCTGGAAGGTCTAGAATGTGTTTTAGAAATCTGCGTTTTCAACACGCAGAAAACGCGCAGATGGATGGCTAAGCGACTGCCACAGGTATGGGGCGCTGTCTTTACATTTGGCTGGGGACAACTGTATTAATTGTATATCAGGTTTCCTATATTCTTGCTGTTCTGGCATCTGGGTCTCACTGACCACGCAGAGAGACTGCCCCTCCCAGGGCAAGCTAATTCCTAGGGCCAGCAAAGCACTTGGTGTGCAAACCAACCAATCCTGAATCCATACACCTACTGACTTCCTTTTATCAAGTTTCTACCATTCTGGACACGATCCTCCTGCCCTAAATCACTTGAGGGTCAGGTTCCAGGCAACGAGGGACCACCCCTATAGCCCGGAGCCTGCTGAAAGTATTGAAGATGTGCAATTCTAAACCTGCTGAGCTATTTATCTCTCCGTACTCATTCCTTCAAGCAAAAACCACAATAAACGCCTTTGCCCACACTCCCCCCCCCCCCATGCCTCTGTCACCTGCTGACCCTGGTCCTTCACCATGTGGCCCTACGTGGTATGGCATATCCCATCCTCTTTGGAACTGTGTGTAACAAACAGATTTTTCAAAGATCTGGTGGCTTGAATAAGAATAAAACCTACCTGTTAAAATAGAAATGTGGGCGGGCTTATCTCCCTTTAAATGGAGTCATAACTTGCCCCCCCCAAAACTATTTGTTAATGATAACCGTATTAGGAAGAATCTATGATTCACCCCGATCATGTCAATATTTTTACTACCAATTGGCTAAAAAATGTAGAAAGCCTACCAAAAGTTTGGAGGGAAAAGATGGGAGTAGCTGGTAGGTTAGATGGCAATCTCGAGTTTTAAAAATATCTTGACACGATAAATATGTCACTGATGCAAATCAAGGAAAGTTGAACAGAGCGCGATGAAGAAATCAGTTGCTTAATGATAGTGTAAATACAGTTCATGTGAAAACATCTTAGGGGTTGTAGGATGTAACACGGTGGCTGTAAAAGCTACAATAGTGTCCGAGTCAAAGGATCGGATAGTTCTATACCATACGCTATGTATCACGCGAAAAAGTTTATATCCGGGGCGATCGTTACTTTTTGAAAGAGTATTTCGTGAACTGGAATGTCTCCATAAAAGGATGAATGGAATTATAATAGGGGGAATGCCATCAACTGAAATAATGTTAAGGGTTATATACATAAAAGGTTTGGATTTATTCTCTGTAGACCCAAGGCATAGAGCTGAGACCCATAGAGAGATTAACCGGAGAAATGGATTTTACCTTTATATGAGAAAGCACTTTCTATTAATTAGTATGGTTCAAAGGTGGAATGAAGTTTCTTCGAGCACAGAAAGTATTCAGAGAATAAATAATCCCTAGTCGGACATGTTGTCAATGAAATTTCTGCATTAAGTGGACAGTTAGACTTGCCCACTTCAAAGATACCTTCTCATTTAAAATGCAAAACAAATTTTCAATTTTTTTGGTCCTAACTTTTCTCATATATAAGATCGTATATATCCCATAGGATTTTATTAGTATATCGTTATTCCTTCTACGACAAAAGTATAAAGGACTAGATTATTTTTCTTAAATCCCACTGATTACATTTCTTTGGGAAAAAAGCATAAATCTGTGTGAGGGCACAGGGTATATCTGGTTTCCACCCTGAAGCTAATGTTCAAGTACAAAATGGTTAGCCTCTTCCTACTTATTTCCAGTCTTCAGACAGGTAGCCTGGCCTGAATGGTCAATATCGTCCCATCAGCTAGCTCTCTGTCCTGTAAACATGACCAGTGAGATTAGGGGTTGTGCAGAGGGAGGGAGACGAGGCTTTTCAGCTTTATTGCCGACTCTTGCTGTTTTGAAGATCTGGACACTGAACCTCAATTTCTTTGATAAGCTTCTCTTCCTCTTGTCAACAAATTGGACAAATTAAACTGGCTTTATGAATTTTATAGCCGCAGAAAACTGTAAAGCTTGCCCCTCCGAATTTTTGGCTTGACATCGACTCTGTTAGCTTGAAAATAAAGAAACAAGAGACAGACAGAACAAAGCCCTAAACTGACCAGGTTTTGAGTCGTCATATGAAATAGAATTTGGAAGGAGTCATCACCGGTTTTATTTCAATCTATCACTTCTCCCAAACCAAGTACAATAAATTCCGTCTGAGAGGCTCTAAGTTTGGGCATCTGAAATGGATTGATGGCAGAATGGTGGGCAAAGTTACCTGTGTATAAATTTTGTGGATGGGACTAGAGAAGCATAGAACTTTTTATTGACGGTCTAGAATCTTCCTCTCCCTGGTTTCATAACCCGGGGAACAAAGTGCCCTGAACTTTGTGCACACCTCCTTCATTTGGTCTGACAGTGCATCCTCATTAAGATAACTAATTAGGCACTAAAGTTAATTAAAATACCTGATGAATACTTCCTGCCGCCTGAGCTCCTTATGGTCTTTTATAATTGATGGTTATTTTGTTTGTTCATAATAACTGTTGGAGTGTCCTCTCCGGTTGGACTTAGGGTAATTTTTCCAGGTTATATTTAAACGTTTTACAGGACAACTTTCTTTCCTGGGTGAATCTCACGTGGAAGAATGGCCAAAGAAAGCAGATGAAACAAGTGTTTTGTGGTGACTAGACCCCAACTTTCCGGCCTTTCTCTTTCATATGATTCCACTTAGGAGCACACTGGTCTCTCCCATATCTAAGCAGGAAAATTCTTTTTTTTTTTTTTTTTTAATTTTATATGGTTTTCAGAGAGAGAGAAAGAGGGACAGAGTGCAAGTGGGGGAGGAGCAGAGAGAGAGGGAGACACAGAATCGGAAGGAGGCTCCAGGATCCGAGCTGTCAGCACAGAGCCTGGCGTGGGGCTCGAACTCATGAACCATGAGATCACGATCTGAGCCGAAGTTGGACACTTAACCGACTGAGCCACCCAGGCGCCCCGTGGAAAATTCTTTACTGCCCTAAATTACTGACTCCTTCAGGACCTTCCATCCAGAGATAGCATTTTTTCCTTGACACGTGCCCGCTTCATTTCTCAGGTTAATCAGCAGGCTTTGAGAACTTATTCCGTTTGTGATTCTTGTTGTAGAGAAATAGGTAAAGGACTAGCTTCATAATCTTTGTCGCCTTTGATTTTGGACAGGAACTCGTCAGAATTAAGTCACACAAACTGGCTATACATTTCAGTGACTGATGTGTCCACATAAACTGGAAAATTAACACTATTGTGGGAGGAAGGCGAGTCCACTGAGGAGCTAGATCAGTATAAGTAGTTCAGAAGAGGAATATATTTTGCTTTCCTTTTATATCCCTTACGAAAAATGTACGTTCATGATTTCCACTTTTGGATGCGTTAGGATCATACCCCGAAGGTCCTGTGTGTCAGTGAAACGGGGTTATAGTCACAAGTAGAAATAGTCTCAAGAGTGGTCCTGCTCTATAAATACTGTCAGAAAGAATGGTTTAAGATCAACCATCAATACAGGATGTGGCCGTTCAAAATTTAATTGGCTTATCGTCAACAATCATTGGTAGTTGGAAACCTCGTGTAGATACTCTGGAGTACATTGTTTTCAACGAATTTTGCCCTGAGGCTTTACCAGGACTCTGCTTAAAATGAATTGTGTCACGGGTGACTCATTAAGACAATTTGAATAGCGAAGTCGAGAAGTTTGTAAGTGCTTTGTATTTTTTCCAGGCCAAAATGGAATTTGGGGACCCAGCCTTGAAACAGGCACAGAACTGTTTTGAAGAAATGTTGGCCCTAACTTGGGAGTGTTCCTACTTGTCCATCTTCTAGTGTGACCTATATCTGATGTTCTTAACTTTTATAAGATGAGTCTCATCTCTTAAAAATATATAGCTTTTGGGGCACCTGGGTTGCACTGTCTGTTAAGTGACTGATTCGATTTTGGCTCAGGTCATAATCTCATGATCTCGAGGTTTGTGGGTTTGAGCCCTAGTGGGGCTCTGCACTGACAGTGTGGAGCCTGCTTGAGATTCTCTCTCTCTCTCTCTCTCTCTCTCTCTCTCTCCCCCTTTGCCCCTCCCCTGCTCACACACAGGCACACGAGCTCTCTCAAAATAAATAAACATTAAAAAAATACATATATATATAGGGGCACCTGGGTGGCTCAGTCGGTTAAGCATCTGACTTGGGCTCAGGTCATGATCTCTCAGTTCACGAGTTTGAGCCCGGCATCGGGCTCTGTGCTGACAGCTCAGAACCTGGAGCCTGCTTCGGATTCTGTGTCTCCCTCTCTCTCTGCCCCTCCCCTGCTCACGCTCTATCTCTGTCTGTCTTAAAAATAAATAAACATTAAAAACATTTTTGAAATATATATATATATATATATATATACACATAGCTCTTCTTTTTTTAATTTTTAAAAATGTTTAGTTATTTTTGAGAGAGAGACAGAGCACGAGCAGGGGAAGGGGCAGAGAGAAAGGGAGACAAAGAATCTGAAGCAGCCTCCAGACTCTGAGCTGTCAGCCCAGAACCCAACACGGGGCTCGAACTCACAAACCGGGAGGTCATGACCTGACTGAAGCTGGCTGCTTAACTAACTGAGCCACCCAGGTGCCCCTACACCTAACTCTTCTTAAAGCCTGCAGCGAGAACATGTACTCTGGGCTCTCATTTGCAAATGTAACCTGAAACGTAAGCTGTTTCCATCTATAGCTCTGTTTCAGGCAGAAAGAGTGATTCTCTAAAGGGTATATGGTTCATCCATCCTTCTTAGATTTGCATTTCACAAAGTGCAAGGGAATCACTGAAGAGCCCCTTAAAAGTGGTAAGGTCCTGGCCCGCTGTGCATCTCTGAAATCTGAATCTCCGGTATGGGCTGGAAAAGCCTGCTGTAAACCAGCAGCATGGCACCCTGCATTGAGACCCTATGCCCTCCATGGCTAAATCTGCCTGGGCCCGAGCCAGATCACAGGAGCATTTTTACCAAATCGTGGTCTGCTATGAGGCCCTCAGAGACCTTGGAAGAAGCAGTCGTGTAGAGAAAGCATCCAGCTTTCAAGTCATGGCTCAAGTCATGTACCGCTATCGTCCAAGTGCTCTGTCCTCCACCATTAGTGACGGGCCCCTCGCGGGAGTGGGAGCGCTGGGAACTCTTAGCTCCCCTCTTTGGCCGAGATCCCTCATTGGATCCCAGAAGTCTGCAGTCTCTCTTTTGTGTTACTCGTTAAATAGAAATGCAGTATTGCTGTAGTTACTGTAGGAATATTCTTCAGGATGCTGTCCACTGTCGCTCAAGGCCTAGTGTCCCCTGGGATAATTATCCTTAGGTCTGGTTGCCACCGAGAACTGTCACCTCTCAGGTAATTAATACTTGTTTTATCTTCTGGGCAACGTGAACGTTGCAACTGCTCGTGTTTTCGGCTTTGCTTTGGCAACTGGACAATATAGCATTAAACACATGGTTCACTTTAATAACTGTGTAGGCCGTTATGGCATATGTTTCCGTATGCTGGCTTTCCTTGTTTTTGTCTCATGATGTCCCCCCACTTCTCCCTTTGCCGTGATTTTTTAACCTTTGGGGTAAAATCTTTCAAGTATTCAACATACATGTGTTGATTCCTTAAATCCTTTAGGAATGAAGATATCAATTCAATAATAAAGGAAGACCATTTAGTAGTCCCACCTTATCCACAGGGGATAAATTCCAAGACCCCCTAGCAGATTCCGGAAACTGCAAATAGTACTGAACTCTATGTATACTATGTTTTTTTTTCCTATACATACATATCTATGATAAAGTTTAATTTATACGTGAGGCACAGTCAGAGATGAACAGTCTCTCTCTGTCTCAGAATATCTTGTACCATATTCACCCTTCTTGGGAGGATGTGAGATGCTAACATGCCTACATGAGTAGATGAAGTGAGATGAATGATTTGACATCGTGATAGAGTGTTAGGCTACTCTTGACCTTCTGATGATATGTGAGAAGGATCATCTGCTCCTAGACCACGACTGGCCACAAGTACCTGAAACTGTAGATAAGGAGGAACTAATATGGCATACAAGACATTAAATTTTTGTTTTTGTTTTTCTACACGTAAAATGCATTTAATAAAAATCTGCTAGCAGAATGAGTGGTGAATTCTATTAGGTGTGTGAAGAAAATCTGGGCTTAGGCTATTTTAGCAGAAGATGTAAGAATAAAATCAATGAATAATAGGAAGAATAGCCAATGGCAATTGTGAGCTATGTGCTGTGGACCTGACCTTACTTAATCTTCACAAGAAATAAATGAGCTAGGTATAACTAACACAGGTAAGGACAATGAGCCGTAGACAGGGCAATGACTTCCCCAGGTCACCAGAGGGTAAGTGACAGAGCAGGAAGTTTTAAGGCAGCCTTCGATTTAGTGGCTACAGGACTTTGGCTGGCTTCTGTCCTCTTTGTTGCCAGTGTTAATTTGTCCCAAGTAACTTAAATTTTAGCTGAGGTTGTCCTGTTCTCTGAGATCAAGACAAGATTGTTATAAACTCTTGCTTCATATCCTGGATGAAATCCAGTGTCTCCCCCCAAATCTCCGTAGCTTCCTGGAGGCTTTTAGTCCCACAGTCAATTTCTGGCTCAAAGTTCCTGCTTTGATGGAGTACTTGAACTTCCCCCCATCTCTCCCCTTCAGCTATTCTCTTCTCTCTGCTCTGTGCTGACCCAACGTGGAATTCGGTTCCTTTGGCTGGTTTTCATAAGCCCACTCTTCTGATATACTTGTGTGTAGCAGATTTTAGGAAGGTTTGGGGACACAAATATACTATTTAGAGACTTGGGGTTGGGGGAGACCAATACTACCTACAGATTCCAGAATCCTAAAGCATTTAATGTTGATCATTGGACACTCCCTCCTTTAATGTTCTTTGGCTATCTTGCTGTGGGGAATTGCTCATTGGCCGATTTCTCCAACAGGTGCCAGGCTCATGACTCAGTGCCTCTCCCTTCTCCCCACTCAGTGGCTACCCAGCCCCGACAGTTGAGGGGGGCTTGAGGTATGGGGGTGCAGAAGGTGTTCTATGGTGTGTGAACAAGGAGAGCTTTGAGGTGGCCCGTTTCTAGACCATCAACTTGCAGACCAATTGATCGGCCTGAAAAGACCCTTGCGGTCTAGATATTTTTCCTCTTCTCTCCCTTCTCCCCTTCCCTCGTGACCCCCTTTCCTGCTTTACAGAGGAATAGCATACCACTCACCCATCCCAAATTTCACTATAGCACATTGCTTTGGAGTGTTAAAACCTCTTCACGAAAGAATCATTTGAAATATTGATGTGTGTCTAAGAACGTGATAGACTCGAGCAAGTGGGTAGCTATTCCTTTTTAGGTCTGTTGGCTTACGACGAAATTGAAGGAGAACTTGATTGAGTTGTCAGCTGATAGATCATTTAAAAATACATTTTGCAGATACATAACTATGCTAATTTGGGGAAATATAACTCAGGGAGAATCCAACAGTTGAGTGATGTTGCTGAACTAAAATGCCTTCATTACCACCTACTTATTTAGGTGAGTCAGGCGTTTTCAGCATTTTCATCTATAAAAAAGACAAGTCAGGGTGGCATTAATGCTGTGTCCTGTGTCATTTTGGCACTAAGGATATAGGAACTCAGAAAAAGAACTGTGCAAAATCTATTAAGAGAAACATTTCCAAGTTTTCTCTTACTTTTCATGTAACATACAGGCATACCCCGTATTACTGCGTTTTGCTTTATTGCTCTTTGCAGATATTGCGGTCTTTGCAAATTAAAGGTTTGTGGCAACCATGCGTTAAGCAGGTCTGTTGGCACCATTTTTCCAACTGCATTTGCTCACACCATGTCTCTGTGTCACTTTTGGGTAATTCTCGCGGTGTTTCAAACTTTTCAGGATTATTAGATTTTTGATGATGATTAGTGATTACGACGGGCTGAAAGCTCAGAGCGTGGTTAGCCTTTTTTAGCAATAAAGTATTTTTATTAAAACAATTTTTTTTAAAGTTTTTATTTCTTTTGAGAGAGAAAGCGTGCAGGTCAATGGGGGAGGGGCACGGGGAGGGAGAGAGAGAGAATCCCAAGCAGGCTGTGCGCTGTCAGCCTACAGCTTTACTCAGGGCTTGATCTCCCAAACCGTGAGATCGCGACCTGAGCTGAAGTCAAGAGTTGGGCATTTAACTGATAGCCACCTTGTCAAATATTGCACCCCAGCAATAAAGTATTTTTTAAATGAATATATGTACATTTTTAAGGATGTAACATTACTGCACACTTAATAGGCTACAGTTTGCTATAAACATAATTTTTATATGCACTGGGACACTGCAAAATTTACTTGGCTCACTTTATCACTATATGTGTTTGGTTTTTTGTTAAATATATACAGAGAGAGTGTAAGCAGAGGAGTGGGGCAGAGGGAGAGAGAGGGAGAGCAGAGAGAGAGAGAGAGAATCTTAAGCATGCTCCACACGTAGTGTGGAGCCCGATGTGGGATCAATCCCACAACCCCGGGATCATGACCTGAGCCGAAATCAAGAGTCAGACGCTTAACCGACTGAGCCACATGGTATGTGTTTTATTGTGGTGTTATGATCAAACCTGCAGTGTCTCCAAGGTTTGAGATCTTTTTCTTCAACGGTGTCCTACTAATAACTGTCATGATAATTCAACCTGCACATTTTTAACAATTTAGAACTTTAGATTCATAGGGAATAAGCAAACCAACTTCAGATTTTAATAGGGTGATCCATAAGGCTTTCAAACATGAAATATGATTAAAATCCTATGGCAGAAGCGGAATAGCAATCCAAGCTGAAGGATAAAACATAAACAAAAGCAAAGGATAAGATAAACAGAAGTGTAGGAAGAAATAATTCTAGTATGTTCTTCCTGTAACTCAGTAGATCGTCTCGCACAGGCCCCAGTGCAAATGTGCCCAGACCACTTTGGAGGGTCCCTCTGTAATTCAGGGGGCAGGGCGCTTCTCCTGTGTGCAAGAGGATGGGAGGCAGGGGGAGGATGATTAATGATTATACTCCTGCACGAGTCATTGCCACGGGTTAGGTCCTCCGTGGACACTGACCTTAGAGTTATTAGTTTGTTCTTTTTTCAGTGTAGTTACTTTTCACTGAAAAACAAAAATGCTTTACAAATACTAACCCATAAAACCAATCTTATCTCTTCTTCCCAGATGGTGCAATAAAGACCTAAAAATATCAAGGAAGGTTTCTGAAATATTACGAGCAAGTGGAAGAAAGAGGAAGAGGGTCCTTGGATCCTCATTCTAGGATTAGTAGACTGCTATTTGTGGCTGCGGTGTGAGGTGAGGTCCATATCTCGAGGATTTTAGCACCGTGGGGGCTTATCGTGACTTGTTAACACAGACTGCCGAGTAACAAGCTCTTTCTTTTGACATTTTCCAGAATTGCCTTTTGAAACAGGCTTGCTGAAGTCTGTCCCCGCCAGGCCTCCTGTACCCTTCACCTAGTGCCCCCATACGTGTCAAATATGTCAAAAATAGAGGGGATTTTCATCGATTGTGTTGGCTCCTTCCTTCACCTCCTGGAACTCATGTGAGGTGAGCATGTCAGCGCCACGGAGGAAGCCAGAGGAGAACCGCGGGCTGTGGCAGGAGAGGTGAGGAGAGCAATGGCGGCCCCCCGTCAGGGAAGGCACTGCCATGGGCACATGTCTTGCTGACTCAGATAACGCCCTGGACTTTGTCTAGGACCCTCACGATACCTCCAGGATACAAACGCTTGTAAATTTGGGGGCCGGCACCTGCTAGCTCCAAGAGGGATAGTTAACCTCCATCCATGGCGGCCCCTTTGAGACAGGAAGGAATCCTTGACTTTGAGAAGGCTGGAATGAGGGTCTGGGCAACCGATGCCGTCTCTGGTTTTTCCCCTTGGAATGGAATCCACATACCATACAATTCACTCTTTTGAAGTATACAACTCAGTGGGTTTTAGTGTATTCTGAGTTGCGCGACCATCACCACGGTCTAATTCCAGAACATTTCCGTCACCTTGGAAAGAAACCTCACGCCCATTAGCAGTCATTCCCCAGTCCTCCCTCCAGGCCCTGGCCACCATTTCTGTCTCTACAGATTTGTCTACTCTCTTATGGGCATTCCAAATAAATGAAATCATGCGCCATATGACTTTTTGTGACTGGCATCTTTCCTTCAGCAAAACTATGTCCCCAAGGTTCTTCCATGTTGGAGCGTGTATTAATACTTTCTTCTTTTAATGGCGAAATAATATTCCACTGTGTGCATATGCTACAGGTTGTTCATCCATTCATCAGTTGATGGACATGTGGATCATTTCCATGTTTTGGCTACCACAAATAATGCAGCTACGAACATTGGTGGAAAAGTTAATATTTTTTTAAAGTGCACGTACCCGAGAGCTCACTTTAGTTGAACAATGTGGATAGGCTAGTCAAGATTCGTTGATGCTAGAACTTACATTGGTACGGCTAGTCCAAAAGCCATTGTGCGTTGGGAGTAAGTTATAACAGAATCTCTGTTTACTTTTTCATGCATCAAGGACGTGAAGAGAAAATGTTTATTTGCCTGTCTCGTCTCCATATATTTTTTTTTCGTCTCCATATTTTTAAAACATGTTTACCAATTCAGTTCAAAAGTGTTGCTGGCTAATTATATCTTCCGTGTCACGGACATGTCACATTCGTATTTCAGAGATGTCTCTTGACACACAAAACCTTCTTTGGTTTGATTTCGACCGATTCACCAGCCCGGTGGTTCCCAAACTGAGTATTGAGGGCCTTTGGGTCCTGCAAGAAAATTACAGGGGTGGTGCGGGAATATTTTAAAGTGTTGAGTTCAAGGTACTCAAAACTAGGAGGATAGGCTACTAGTTTGAACAGTAGGTAGTGATTCTGTTGAAGAAATATCTGTGCGAGAAGTGGGGGTTTTGGCGGGAGCTCTGATAAAATGCCAGGACCGCATGAAATCAGTGGGGAACAGGAAGCAGAAATGTGTGTGTCAGAGGCTTTCTAGTGGCCAACTGACACACACATTCTCCAAATAAGTAATTGTGGTGCTTTAAGAATGGAAAAAACGATGTTCTTTTTCCTTTGTTTCAACTTCAATGTTATTTAAACCTAACTATGTAATAAACTTTTAGATGTTTCTTTTGGTCTCGGGTTGCCACGAAAAACTTACTGAGATATGTGGGTTGCAATGAACCGAGATGTTTGGGAACCTTTGTTCCAGTCTTTCCCCCTAGTTTCTCATCTTTGCTCCATTGAACTCTCAGCAGAACATAGCCTGCTCCTTCATGGTTGAGGTCCTTGCACGTGTCTCTTTGCCTTGGAGTTCGCCCCTGGTGTCCATTCTCCTTCTCCCTGGAAAACTTTTTTAACCCTTCAAGACTCTTTGCAGACCCTTCAAGCCCCTCCTCCGGGAAGCCTTCCTGGAATTCTCCAGGTGTGCTCGTTTGCTGAATTTTCAGTGCTCCCAGGATTGCTGGTTTATTCTTCCGCTTCGTGCGTCTCCACCCCTCACGGTGCTAAACTTTGTCTAGATCACTGGACTTTCTTTCTCATTCTGAGTTCCACAACCACAGAAACCACCTGTTAGCAGCCTGTATCCCCAGCACAGCACTGAATGCACGGTGACTGGTTAACTGCATGAATGGACCGAATGCTAACACAAGATATCTATCAAGCTACTTACCCTTTCTCCTTCGGAAGTCACGTTTTTTTGTTTTTTTGTTTTTTTTTTTTTCCCCATGGGAAGCAACCTACTATGGTAGTCCTGGAGAGTGCTGTAAATAATCATGATCGCAGTCCCGATAAAACCTGATCATCAGTCCGAGGGACCATGTGAATACAAACCGTGACCATTTCAAAGGCAATTTCCTGACCGCCGACTCAAAGCACACGTCAGACACAAAAGTTGTGCCAATCGAAGAGCTCCAATTTAAAGGATAGGGTTCCTTGCAAGGTCAGCCTGAATTGGGCTTAAACGAAACAAAATTGATGGCAGATGAAAGCTCAACAGGTTCCAGAATCATTGTATACTTGTTACGGTGTTCTCACTAACACCCGAGCACCAGCTCAGTGGACCTCAGCTTCCGGAGCTGCTTCTGGGGTCACTGGCAGGCACATCTGTTTGGTGCGAATCTGCCTATTTGCTCATTTGCCAAAAATGTAAAGTCGAGCCCTGAATTAGTTTCAGTTCACTGCATCCCTTCCAAGCTGACGAATCAGCTGCACGGATTACGGTGCTCCCCCCTCTCCTCCCCTCGACCTGCCAAATTACACCCACAAGTGAACATTCACAAAAGGCAGCCTGAAAGCAGGCTGTCTGGAAGGACGATGCACGGAGACGCCTGCATCCCGTGGATGAACACATATTACTCTCGTTTATCTAGCTCGGGTCCCAGCGCTCGCACCAAAGCCGAGGGCTGATACAGAGACACTCTTTAGAAGCTCTTATTTTCAAGACGAGGGTGATACTCGTATTTTCTGAAAGGAAGGCCCCTCCCGCTCATATTGGTACAACGTGTGCATTAATAGATAAGTATTTGCCTCGTGGTCTCAAAAGTCGCGCTTCTAACAGAATTCAAGTTCAACCTTCGTTAATCTCAGGGGTGTTCTCTCTAAAAAGCACCGGGCACGGTACTTTAATGTCATGTGCATTTTATTGCGTCATGGTGCCTCAAATTACAGTCATCCTCCAACCCTTAGATTCAGCACAAAGCAATGTCATCTTTACATTGTGCTCGGCAGGCTGGGGCTATCTTTGAATGTCCTGCAAAAATAAAACTATCCGTCCACAGAGAAGTGACCGTGGAGATGAGATGCCTTAGAAAGAAAGGGCTTCTCCCTCCTCTTTAGCACATCACTTGACAAAATGTCCCGCTTTGCTCCTCTTGGTGGATATTTATGGAACGTGTATTTCAGAGCGTAAGGAGCAGTGTGCTACTGAGACGGAGATTCCTTTATGGGATAAGTCTTCAGCCCACAGCACCAGCTCCACCACACTGCTTGGCAAGGAGACTGAACGCCCCTGCCTGTTTCCTCCAACTTTCCTCCAACTGGTCCGGACCCCTCCTTGAGCCGGACACTTTCTGCCTGCTCAGCAGTGAGGAAGACAAACGATCTCATGGGAGACACACGAAACCAATAAAAATCGAGATCATTGTTGGGGGCGCCTGGGTGGCTCGGTCAGTCGAGCGTCCGACTTCAGCTCAGGTCACGCTCTCGCGGTTCGGTTCGTGAGTTTGGGCCCCGTGTCGGGTTCTGTGCCGACAGCTCAGAGCTTGAAGCCTGCTTCGGATTCTGTGTCTCCCTTTCTCTCTGCCCTCCCCCGCTTGCACTCCGTCTCTCTCTCTCTCAAAAATGAATAAACATTTCAAAAAAATTTTTAAATCAAGATCATTATTAAGCAATGCTAATCACAGGGTGATGGGGAAAGAATATAGGGGTAGTGGTTGTAGTCAGGGAAGGCTTTTTGAGGAGGCACCACTGAAGACAAAACCAAGGATAAGAAGGAGTGCACCTTGAAGGGACCTAGGGGAAGAGCGCCACAGGTAGAGGGAACAGTAAGTGCAAGGACCCTAGGGACAGAAAAATGAAAGTGTCCCTCCCCTCCATCCTGCCTTTCACCAGCCACCCTGTGCTTTGTGTCCCATTCATCCTTCCTATATTAAAGTGACCAGAGATTCCATCTGGTCAACACGCCTTGCCTCCCCCCTGCTGCTCCCCCTCCTCCTCTCCCTGCCTCCCCCCACCCCGACCACAGACCAAAAGGATCTGGGTGTTCCTAAGAGCCATACCTAGATGGCAGGGGTCTTAATCAATTGCATACACTGATTTTTGGATCCATGAAAAGTAAAAGTCTGAAGCTTTTCTAGAAGCTAACATCACGGGAGCGGGATTTGCGTTTTCGCAGTGAACTCTGTGAAACGTACAGACCTCTAAGACACGCCCTGGTCTAACACTCTGTGAGGTCTACTTAAATAACAATAAGTTCTGTACAAAGATGGAGAGTTGCTATTTTGCCTGCTTCATTTCTGAGATGTTGCTAGCCTCTTGCATTCTTTCTAGGTGCGGGCGCCTGGATACAAAGCAGACATAGCATAAGGGCTGTGTTCTTAGCCTGTGGCCTGCAAGGGATCCCTGTGGCTGTGGAGACCCACAGGCCTGTCATTGTAGCTGTCACCTGCACCCGTCACATCCTTCATTCTTCCTACTCCAAGAGGATATTCCCATCAAGAGGAGCTACAATGAGTACCCACGGTGACAATGCGTGTGGACAACACGTTGCCATCTGCCTGGGGTAAGAAACAAAAGGGCGCAAAGATGGGATCGTGTTGCCTGGGGGAGTGGCGCTGGGTAAAGGCTAGTACTGTTCTTCCAAATGCCTGAAAAATTCCCACTGTCGTTCAAGACCCAGCCCCGGTGACTTTCTATGCAATGTTGCCTGATCACACCTTATTCCCAGCCCCAGGGCACAGAGAGTCTCTGCTCGCCCACAGATACGTGTCCTTGCCCGCCTCAGTGAATTGAAGTGCATCTGACTCTAAGCCTAGATCCCTACTGGCGCTGTGAGCAACCCTGTGCTTTGCTCATTTAGCTCTCTCACAGTGCCTGCCCCCAAGATGTTTGCTGTATATGAATAAATACATGCAGGATACGTAGTGAATACAGCTCCTCCAAAGCCATATCATAAGTGGCTGCAAACCAGGAATGGTGGCAGAACCCAGCACTCTGGGATAACGGGGGGCGGGGGGAGCAGAGAAGAGCCTTCCTCAGCAGAGGCCCCATCCGCATGAGATAAAGACCACCACCACTTAGGACCGCTCATCTTCCATCCACCTAGACATTTCTTTTTTCTCTGCCTTAGAAAACAATACACAGAAGGTAGAGAGACTGAGATGTTTTGATGAAAGTATAACATTACTTAATGGGTTAGCCTGCACACTCTTTTTGTTGCTGCAAAGTCTGTCTGAAGTGTGTGTTTTGGCCTCTCTGTCTTAGCAACTTAGTAAGTGCAATATCCTGAGCAAAATGGAATCTCTTTTTTTTTTTGTTTGTTTGAAGGTTGAGACTATTGTAATGCCTTGCAGCCATCATAACATCCAGACCCCTGCCCTGGTTTCTTCTGGAAACTGCATAGGAAATACAGGCAAGTCTTCGCTAACCCCAGGGCATGATGGCACGGTAATTTTTTGAATAAATCTTAAAATAATCTGGTTTCCTTATGACCCATGCTTTCCGCCCCAAAGTCATAAGCTATAAAAAATTCGGCTGGGTTTATGTTTCTGCTTAATCAAGGTTTACTGTCTGCCTTAAACTTGGTGCCAAGTGACATCCGGTAATCATTCTTTGTTTGGAGCATCCCAGCAGCCGAGAAGTCAAACCCATCATCAAGTGACAGTTGCACTCAAATTCCAGAAGGGAGACAATTCATAAACCTCTCATCTTTATTTATTTTTCCCTTACCCCCATCAGGGAATCCTCTAGCCTGATGCTATTAGTAGATAGGGCATGGCCTCCCGTACTACTGTAATATTTCTTCACTTGGCGTGCTTGGCGAGAAGACTCTGGAAAAATGGATATGGAGAGAACAGGATATATAATTCCTGCCTTCCTAGAATATGTCACAGTGATAAGTGGATGACGAATGCTGATGAGTATCGACTACTTCCTCAATCAAGCCCTGTGTTCTGGAGTGTGTGTGTGTGTGTGTGTGTGTTGCAGCTGCTGTCTGTAGTCTATTACTAAACCATCAAAATGATCACAAACAATCCAAGAAGAAATTGAAACGGCATTAGAGGCATTGTTTTATCCATCTACAGTATTAACAGTGCGGTTTAGCAAAACCACTCCTGGAATACATTTTGCCTTAATAACGTATGAGTGGCAGTAGCTGCAAAGAATTTCTGGAATCAGAGTCACAGATGTGGACATGTTTTTATGAGTTGAATTATAACAAAATAATTGTCTTGACTGAAGGGTAGATAGTGGAAGTGGGCTTCACTCGATAAGCATTCTTTTTGCTATCATCCAAATCTGAAGACAAAAGGACCTGAATCAAACACTTACTGCCTGGGTACTTTGGTCAGGTTGTTAACCCTCCTAATACCTTGAAACCTGCCTTAAGGGATTTGGGGATAATAAAGCTGGAGAGGAAAGGTGTGACAGGAGGAGAACACAGGCCTCGGAGTCTGACCCCCCAGTGTCACTTATTGACCAAGTACCATTGGATAAACTGCCAAACTTCTCCGAGTCCTGTTTCCTCATTTAATGGATGTGGATAACAATATACTCCTCACAGATTGTTATGAGGAATTAGCCGAAGATATTGCAAGGAAGATGGTTGGAATACAGTAGGTGCTCCTGGGCTGTAAAGTCTCTTTACATTCTCCTTATAAGCCTGAAGAAATTGTTCTTCATACAAGCCTCGGATCAAATGACCCAAATCCCATTGCTCGGCTCGATAGATATTGAGTAATAAAAACTGTTGTGAAAGTACTGTGTCAATATTAGTTATTAGTAATGACAAAATTTAATGATCAAGAGACTGACTCTCCCACCGTAAAATCTCTAAAATTGTAAATCTCCCACTCTGAATTTCTAAGACACATGAGGCAAATCTTCTCAGGCATTGGACAATGGGCAGCACTGCCTGGTGTCCAATGTCTGAAAACTTATTTCATGTATTTTGTTTGGTTTTCAGTTGTTCCAGATGGGGTGATAAATCCAGTCCATGTTGTCCCATTAGGGCTAGAAGTGGAGGCCTGACAGTGGTCTGTAATGAACTGAAGATATACCTAGTAAGAAAATAAGAAGAGGCATAGCTGAAAAGCCCGTATAAGAAACAAAATGGAATATTAAAAATTATTTGATTAGCACAAAGGAAAGCAGAAAAGGAGGAATAGAAACAACAAAATCATATGGACTGTTAGAAAACAAATAACAAGATGATAGGTTAAAACACAACTACATCAATAATTACATTAAATGTAAATGGACCAAACATTCCACTTAATGAGAATGGATGAAAGTCAAAATTATGGTAGATATGAAGTTGCTCTACCAGACCCTCTTCAAAGAAGAACTTGCCCAAGCTGTCAGAAGTGAGCCTTTATCTGCTAAGTCCTTCAAGTTTGCCACATATGCAGAAAACTGCCTCACTCAGAGCATGACCTTCTTAATGTGGTTCACACCTGACTACTATTGAGGCAGAGACATAAAGACCTGGCCCTTTCAGCCCAATGTGGGACAACTCGGACAAGCCGTATATACACCAGTGTTCCCGGTCAAGTGGGCTGAGGCTCTGTCAAGACTTCAGTGCAGTTTGACTTTTCTGTCTGTTCCATCCTGCATACTTCCCCTCCTTTCCACAGTTGCTGATTCCAATATATACTCTGCACAGAAACCTCTGGCTCTGCATCACTTTTGGAGAACCCAACCTATGACAAAGGCCCAATTATATGCCGCACATAGAGATTTTCAATGTAAAGACAGATTGAATAAAAGAATAAGAAAAAATATATACTGTGCAAACAGTAGACTTAAGAAAACTGATGTTACTAAAGAAAAAGAGAGCTGTTTTAAATGATTACAGTATAAATTCAATAGGAAATCGCAAAAATCCTAAATATGTAGGTACCTAATAATAAAATTTCAAAATATATGAAGAAAACTGATGTAAATAAAGGAAGATATAGATATATTCATAGTCATAACTGGAGGGTTTGTATGACCTTCTGGAAGTAGAAAAAAATCAGTAGGAAATTAAAAGCTTTGAAAGGAATATCAAATGACCCAATTTTCATTTACAGAATACTATAAGCAACAATGAGAAAATGCATATTTTTTTCCCCCAGGTGAACATGGTGTATTCACCAAGATATCTTATGCAGAGTATTAAATGTCTTAAAATAATGAAATATTATACAGTATATTTTCTGACTACAACAGAATTAAATTAGAAGGCAATAACAATAGGATATCTAGAAAACCACCCAATTTGAAAATGTTTGGAAATTAAACACCACATTTTAAAATAATTCATGGGTAAAGAAGTCACAGTGGAAATTAGAAAAATATTCTCAGTTAAATAATAATGAAAACACACACAGCAAAATTTATGGGTGCATCGAAAGCAGCAATTGGATTGAAATTTGTAGCTTTAAAGGCTTGTATAAAAAAAGAAGAAATACCTAAAGTCAAATGTTTCCAGAAAACCAAACAAAACAGAAATAGAGAAAATTGACAAGCCAAAATCAGTTCTTTGATAATATTAATAAAATGGATAAGCTCTAATCAAGACTTATAAGGAAAAGAGAGAAGTAACACAAATCAACAATGTTAAGAATGAGTGAGGAAAAATCACTACAGATCCTATAGACCTTTGAATTAAATAATAATATTAAGAAAACTTTATGCCAATAAATTTAGTAATTATATAAAATGAACAAATTCCTTGAAAAGCACAAACTACCAAAGCTCACTCAAGAAGAAATAGAAACTTTAGCTCTGTAGTTAGTAAGTAAGTTGAACTCAAAACCACAAACCTTCCTGCAAAGAAAATTTCAGGCCCTGTGCTTTAGCTGATGAAATCTATCAGTTAATAAAGAAGAAAAAATAAAATAATACAAATATACAAAGCTCTTTTAGAAAATAGAGAAAGAAGTACATCCTAATTCATTTCATGAGACTTCAAAAGCCTGACATATTAATGCAAAGAAAATTACAGACCAATATTCTCCATGAACTTGGATACAAAAATCCTTGACAAAATTTTAACAAGTGTATTGTAACAATATATAAAAGTGACAATATATCATGAAATGAGGTTTATACCAGGAATAAAAAGGTGTTTCAAAATTCAAAAATATCAATCACCTTAATTCATCATACTAATAGAATGAAGGAGAAACACCATATGACCATCTCAATAGATGTAGAAAAAATTCTCCATAAAATTCAGCACACATTCATGATAAAAATTCTCAGCCATGTGGGATCAGAATAGATGTTTCTCAACTTGATATGGCTAACATCTTAATGGTAATATACTGAACACTTCCCTCTAAGACAAGGAAAAAGGCAAGGATACCTACTCTCATCATCTCAACACTGTTTTCTAGCCAACGAAATAAGGCAAGAAAAAAAAAGACAAATAAATTGGAAAGCAGAAAGCAACATTATCTTTATTTACAGATGACCTGATTGCATATATATATATATATATGTAATATCATTAGGAATCTACCACAATAAGAAAATCCTTTCAAAATTGACAAGTGAATTTAATAAGGTCACAGGATATATACAAAATTATCAATATACAAATACAAATCAATACACAAAAATTAGTTGGATTTCTGTACACCAGCACCAAATAATCGGAAAATGAAATAACCAACTGTGTTTACACTAGCATTGAAAATACTTAGGAATCAATGAGCAAAAAATGTACTTCCATTTGGGAAATTATCTTCAGCCTACCCCAACGGTAACAGAACAGAAGGGCTCACAGGCTAAGTTAAAAATATTAAAGTAAAACCCAAATCACAAGACTTGGGACTTCTGGTTTCCAGTTCTGCGTGGAGAGAGATAGGAGGTGCCCCTCAGTCCTAATGAGAAGTAAAAAGCCTGAAAAATTAGCAATCTGAAAAGGCTACAAACTGTATGATTCCAAGTATATGACATTCTGGCAAAGGCAAAACTATGGAGACAGTAAAACATTCAGTGATTGTCAGGGGCTGGTTCGGGGGAAGGAATGATTAGGTGGGTGGGGCACAGACGATTTCTAGGGTAACGAAATTACTATAAATGATGGATACATGTCGTCACGCCTTTGTCCAAACCCATAAAATGTACACCACCAGAAGAGAATCACAGTGTTTCTGGACTTTGGGTGATTATGATGTGTCAGTGTAGGTTCATCAATTGTAACGAAGGTACCACGCTGTTGGGGGAAGGGGGATATAGGAAATCTTTGTACCTTCCCCTCAATTTTGCTAGAAACCTAAAACTGCTCTAAAATTTGTTCTCAATTAAAAAAAGAAGAAAAAACACCACAAATCACATGGTTTATATAATCGATTCACAACACAAACTAAAAAAAAAATGAGAAAAAGGACAAGGGGTGTTTTAACATACTTTGGAGTGTATGCAGGCAGGTGGAAAAGCCACGCTATCTGAATCCTGGGCCATGCTATGTTCACTTGTCCCATCCCTCTGCCTCATCAGCCTTTCCCACTGATGACGTGATTATACGGACAGGAAATTAGGCTCGAGCAAGAGAACTCAGGCAAAAGGTATCCTGGGCCAGTGACACACTCTTGCTGTATCGAGAAGACAAAGGCACAGTAAAACCTGGCTACAGGTGTAGCTGGCTATTAGCTTGTCGAACAGCCATAAGTTTTGTTTTTCTTAAGGCCATCATGGATGTCACTGCTGGGTGGTGAATTAAGGCCACTCGAATATTAAGTGCTCATGAATATTTAGTGTATCCAGAATATTTTGAGCTTCTTGTATGTTTACCACTGTATATGCCTCATACATGTTTAATATATGATGAATATTTAGTACCTCTAGTGTATTTAGTGTACTATGAATATTTAGTAGTCAGGTGCTGCATGAATATTAGGTATCTTTTTGTTTTCGCCATCATTTTTGCCTATCTTTAGCATGTACATGCTTTACTTTGTAACTACTTATCTTTACCTAACACGTTTCATGAATTTTAACATTTTCTGAATTGTCTGTTCTAACAAAGATTTTACTTGCTAAGTTACTTATACTTGAAACACTTTACAAGTTTTGGCCATGTTTTACAAATTATAAACATTTTCATCTTTTATAATGGAATTGAACATTTTAAAAATTTAATAACGTACCTTGCATGTGTAAGAGCACTATGCTGAAATTATAAAATATTGCTGGGAGGGATTTAAACAGGCCTACATAAATGGGGAGATATACCATGTTCATAATTTGGAAAACTCAGTATTGATAAGATATCAAATCTCCCCCACTTGGTTCATGGATTCAACAATCCCAATAAAACGAATTCCAATAGCTTTCTTTGGAGAAGGGGGTGGGGAGAAATCCACAGTCTGATTATAAAATCTATATGGAAATGCAAAATAATTTTGAAGAAGGAAAACATATTGATAAGGTGTCAAATCTCCCCAGATTGGTTCATTGGTTCAACAATCCCAATAAAACAAATTCTAGCAGCTTTCTTTGGAGAGGGGGGGTGGGTAGAAATCCATGGTCTGATGATAAAATCTATATGGAAGGGCAAAATAATTTGAAGAAGGAAAACAAAGTTGTAGGACCTAAACTACCTGCTTTTAAAACTTACCTCAAGACAGTGAGGTATTGGATACATGTATAGAATAGAGTCTAGAAATTGATTCCCATATATGTGGCCAAATGATTTTCAAAATGGCGTCAAAGTAATTCAGTGTGGAAAAAAGATAATCTTTTTGGTAACTGGAGCTGGTTTAACTGGGTAAAGAAAATGAACTGCAACCCATACCTCACACTCTATATAAAATTTAATTGGACATATTCACCCTAAAAGTAGAAGCTAACAAGGAGAAAAAAAAAATAGGAGAAAATCTTCATGACCTTGGAGTAGATAAATATTTCAGCCATAATAGAAAGGAAATCAAACTGGAGTCTATGGAAATTAAAAATTTCTGCTCCTCAAGGACGCTGGGAAGACAATGAAAAGGCAAGCCACAGACTGGGGGAAAATATCCACAATATGTGTTATCTGACAAACGTCTTATATCCAGAGCTCAATAATAAAATACTTCTTTTAAAGAGTGGGTGAAAGTCTCGAACAGATACGTTAAAAAAAATAAAGACTACAAAGCCCAAGAAGCGACAACAGGATGCTCAACGTCACTGGTGATCGGGGAAATGCAAATTAAAGCCCCAACAAGGTACCACTTTGCTAAAATGAAGAACCTGACAATCCCAAGCGTTGATAAAGAGGTTAGAGCCATTAGAACTTGCATAGTGTCCTATGGGAGGATACAATCAAGCAGCTCCTCTGGAAAGCCTGGTGCCAATTTCTTACAAAATGAGATGTACCACTCTCTACGATCCCACAATTACACTGGTAGATAGGCACTCAAGGCAAATGAAAACAGAGGTCCACAAAAAGGCATGTATTTGAATTTTCACAGCGGTTTTATTCATAACGACCCCAAATCAAAAGGAACCTAAAGTTCTATAAACAAGATAACGTCGAAACAATGAATACAAACCATCAACGATATAAGGATACACACTGCGTATGTCTTCAGAAGCGTCTGCATCCTCTTGTGGCCTTCTGTCTCTGCTCACTTCTGATGTGACCGGTGATAAACACCGCCTTGTGGACTTCAGAGTGCAGAGACATCCCAAAAGGCAGAGCCATAGAGACAGAAAATGGTTGCCAAGGACTGTGGGGAGGAGGCTATGGGAACTGATGGCTAAGAGACATGGGATTTCTTTTGGGGGTGTTGAAGATGTTCTGAAAATTAGACTGTGGGGATGATTGCATAACATGGTGAATGTAGTATAAAATCACCAAATTGCAAGCTTTGAGACGATGCATTCGATGATAGATGGATTACATCTCAACACGCATCCAACGCATACTTCTCAATCCTTATCTTACTCTACCTCTCTGGAGCAATTCTTAGCAGTGCTTTCTTTCTTAATTCACTTTTGTTTTTCCTCTTGCTGTTATATTCGTCTGACTTTACTTCTGTTTCTCAGATTGTTCCTTTTGGCTTTCCACTGGGTTACTCACTCCTTAAAGAAATGCTGGTTACTCACTCCTTAAAGAAATCCTGGTGGTCTCAGTCTTCAGGGTCTCTCTCTCTCTCTCTCTCTGAGCGCTTCTCCTCCGGTTACAAGTATCCTCTGCATCATCATTGATGAGTAGATCGACATGTCTCACCCTCATCTCTGTCCTGAGCTGCATACTCGATGTCTGACATCCCATACTTGGCAATTGACGTCACAGGCTACCAATCTCAACATATGCCAAACAATTTATATGCCTTTGCTTCAAACCAAACTTGTCTATCCTCCTGTTAATTATCTTAAAAAACCAGGGATGCCAGAGGCACCTGGGTGGCTCGGTCGGTTAAGCATCCGACTTCGGCTCAGGTCATGATCTCAAGGTCCGTGAGTTCGATCCCCGCATTGGGCTCTATGCTGACCTCACAGAGCCTGGAGCCTGCTTCGGGTTCTGCATCTCCCTCTATCTCTGCCCCTCCCCTGCCCCTGGTCTCCCAGGGAGGTTGTCGGCCTCCAGCAGAACTCCCTGAAAACTGGCTGTGGCCCAGTTCTTGTAGCATTTGGTCCTGGTAGAGTGTCTAGGTGGCAGATGGGGGGTGGGTGGCAGCTCTTGGTCCGCTGGGTTACACGGTGACAGCTGCCGACTCTGGACCTCACCACCTGTTTATTTCAGGAGAGACCCTGAAAATTCACCACTAAATAGATGAAAAAGAATCTGGCATAATCAGGAAAATAATGTAGTTTCCATAACAGAGAAATACCTCATCTTGAGCTCTTTGGAGATGAGAATAAAGGTGAAGAAGGGGAAAAAATTGCCCAAATAATTCAATCTCCCTCGTATCGCTCATGGACGTGGTTCATGCATTTCCAAACTAACCTCAGGAAAAAAGCGAGTCACCTTGTTAGGGAAATATCATCTTGTCCTGGTCCGTTTGTCACTTGAAGGCAACAAAGCGAAACCACATCTGCCTAAACATAAAAGGAGTCAGAGAGACGGCAACTATAGAAATGAAATGACTAGTGTTTATAATGACGGTATAAAGGAGCTGTTGAAACCCATCTGGTCGAGAAGGGAATCGAAGAACAACTCAGGACATACATGGGACGCTTACAAAATACAGAAGAACTGGGAAAAAGGAAGCCTCAGACAGTGAACGAAAACGATCGGGTGCAGAGCTCAAAGAAATAAAAAATGAATATTGCAAAAACTATCTCAGTGAGGAGTTTTCAAATCACTGAACACAATACAGATAAAAGATAGCATGTCTTCACCAAATTAGTTTTCAAGGGCTCACTTCAGATTATAAAGAAATACTAGTGCAATGAAATGGTTACTTTGCATTTGTTTTAGAAAGGGGATAGAGAGAATTAAGATTTACTTCAGATCAAAAAGTCAATGTTCTCTAGGCGCTATGGAAACAGAACCAAACAGAGCTTGGAAATAACAAAGCAATTGATGCTAAAAGAAATGCATTGTCCTGTTTCCATTTTCTTCTGACTGGGGGTTTTAGAGCCAAGGATTGGTGAGTTAGTTAGAGACGGGGCTAAATATGGAACTAGATACCGGATCAGGAATTTTAGTCCTGGCCTTGTTACCGAAGAGGTCCTTGATCTTGGCTAAATCATTTCAACTCTCCGTGTCTCCCTCTTTTACGTCTAAACACTGAGAGTTACTTGCTTATTCAGTAAGCATTTATGGAGCCCCCAGTGCATGCTCGGGCTCCATGATCTTGCATATCCTGAAAGTTGTGTCTTCGGTGAAAGATACGCTGGTAGGAGAGACCATTTTTAGTTCACATCCCTCACTTGAAAGATAGCATAAACTGAGACCCAGGAAAGTTAAAGAAGCTGGTTAAGATCTGTTGGCTAGGAACAGAGCTGCACGAGAACCCTGGTCTCCTGCTGCAGGCTGGAGGGTGGAGGCTGCATCGACCCCTCTTCATGACAAGTGGAAAGTTCCGGGTAACAACCTGAAGTTAATGCAGACGGAGGGCAAGTTCCCATGCTTCATGTGGTAGAAAAATAATAGCATCGAGTTATTTCCAGTTTTAGGATGCGTAATAAGGGCCCCTGGGTGGCTCCGTCAGTTAAGCGCCCGACTTCGGCTCGGGTCACGATCTCACGGTTCATAGGTTCGAGCCCCGCGTCGGGCTCTGTGCTGACGGTGCAGACCCTGCGTAGGATTCTCTCTCTCCCCCTCTCTCTCTGCTCCTCTCCCGCTGGCACACGCACACTTTCTCTCTCTCTTTCTCTGAAAGTCAATAAATAAATACACTTAAAAGAAAAAAAAGATGCATAATCAAACCTCACTGCCTTCCATTGGTCTGAACTACAAGCCTGTTAAAGGCAATTGGACACTTTCATAAAAGTGGTCAAGGTTTGCTGATCACACATCCTGTGTGGAGATCGGTGTCAGTTCTGTGTTCCGTGCTCAGCACCGTCTAGGGCGGTGGGTACCAGCCCTGTTTACGGGCGAGAAGACAGAGGTCCGGAGAGTGAGGGAACCTGTTGGGGTCAAGGGACCACGCCCTGAGCGTGTCCACGTTGCCCACCGTGTTAACCGCTGGAGGCCAGAGAGGTGTGGAGGTCCAGAGCCGGGTTTCTAGAATTCCAGAACAGAGTTTCAGCAGGGAGTGATGGTTTGCCCGTGGAGGGATTGGCCAAAGAGTGGAATTGGGAAGAAGACTGAGTGGCGAGGGATTGGGAGGTGGTCACGGACGCTGAAGAGGTCAGGGCAGGCAGGGGATGACCCGAAGGGCCCCAGACACGCTGACACCAAAACTCCGCCTCCCCGCCCACTGCCGCTGGGCCACGATCCCACCTGCCGCCTGCCTCCCTACCTCCCAGCCCTGGGGCCCTTTGTGACTGCCTTTTCCTGTTCAAAGCTGCCGATTCTGGCATAATTAATACAAGTCGTAATACATGTACTAACATAAAATGCTATGAGTCGAAATATTTGGAGTATTTAAATGTATATTAATATATAATACACATAGTATAGATTAATAAATATAATAGCCACCATTTCTTGAATGCTTGCCGGGTGGAAGCTGCTATGAAAGATACTAAAAATCCATATAAAATAGCACTCCATCTTCAGAACTTGCCTAAGGCCATGGGGTCAGGCGTGACAAGCCAGGGTTTGAACCTAGTCTGTGCAAACCGCAAGCTTATAGTTCGTTTGTAAAAAAATTGTGTTTATTTTGAGAGAGAGAGAGACAGAGAGTGTGAGCGGGGGGAGGGGCAGAGAGAGAGGGAGAGAGAGAGAGAATCCGAAGCAAGCTCCGAGCTATCAGCACAGAGCCTGACCACGGGGCTTGAACCCATGACCCATGACCCCATGACCCCATGACCCCATGGGTCACGAACCCATGACCGTGAGGTCATGGCCTGCAGCCAAGAGCTGGCCGCTTAACCGACTGAGCCACGCAGGTGCCCCCCAAGCTTATAGTCCTTCAATCCCACTCTTCCTTAGGGTCAGGAGCAAGTGGAGGGATGAGCGTCAGTCCCCCCCACCCCCCAGCCCGGGAGGGACCCTGTCTCAGACCTGCTGTGAACGTGTTGAGGCGGAGAAGCAAGGCCAGAGAGAGCCTGGAAGGAGATTGGAATCAGCACCAGGCATTTAAGACAGAGATTCTCAGGGCGTCTTGTGGAAGCTTTGAACGTCTGCAGGTGGGGGACCCCGGAGGTCGGGTGTGCCTGGGGAGTCCCGGCAGCGCCCGAGCTTGGACAGGGCCCAGCACCCCTTCCAGCCAGCGCCACGATGCTCCAGGCTGCCCACTGCTGCCCCGTCCATCTCTTTGGTCACGGAGGTACACCCCAGTGCTAAATGGTGTCAAAGGGATGTCGTGATGCCGGTGGGAGCCGAGACACCCGGCCTCCAGGGACGGTCTGCCTTCTAGTAACTCAGCGTGACCCTGGATGAGTGGTACGCCTTCCCAGAGCCTCCAGAGCCCCCCAGTAGGAGGAAGAGGTTGAGTCAGGGGACCTGGAACGGCCTCTTCAGCCGAGCACAGTAAGAAGGTTAACTCTGCAGTCACCGGCTTGACCGCAGTGTGATCTTGAACCTTCAGCTTAACTCCACCGAGCCTCTGTTTTGTCATCAGGTGAATGGGAATAACAATTTCAACCTCACAATGTCACTGTGAGGACGGACTGTCTCACGTTTTCTACCCCGACAGGCACTCGCTCAAACCAGAGGCCGGGGCCTTACCCTTAACTCTTTCCTCTTCCGCACAAACCCCGTCCCTAATCCCGTCCCTTCCCTGCCTCCGTGACACTCGCTTCTCTCCAACCCCGGGACTACACTCTTGCCCCTGCCCCCGTCCATCGTCTCCTCGGCAGCCAGAGTGGTCTTTCAGAAACACAATTTTGAGTAAGCCTTTTTACGACGTTCTAGTGGCTTCCCACTTCTCTCGCTCGAGGTGGAGCCCGCGACCTCGCAGGCCCTCATGCCCTCTACAGCCCCATCTCTCCCAGCCCCACTGGAACGCTCTGGGGACCTTTGGCTTCTCGGACCTCCTGCGCTCCCTTTCAGCCCCAGTCTCCCCTGTGGAGGTCACCTTCTTTCCCTTCTTGTCCTCTTCTCCCTTCGGCACCTCCCCGTGCCTGGAGCACCTCCCCTTGGAAGTGTTCGCTGAGCCCCAGTGATGGGTAGAGTGTCCTTTGCGACACACGTCACACGTATCAGAGCCTCCTGGTTATGGGTTCATGTACCCTCCTGAGCTGTGAGCATTACAAAGTCAGGGGTGGTGTCAGGGACAGTCATCCCCGGCACCTGTCACACCAGGAGGCCAGAATGGTACTTCATAAATATTTGGCTGAATATATATAGATACAAATCGCCAGGTACAGTGCCCGGCGGAGAGTAGTGTTAACTCCATCGAAGCGATCGTTCTTTATTGCCCCAGCTCTAGTAGCCTGGGATCAGAGAAACCTGACCACCTGCACAGCTGGCATCTGGTTAGCACCGATCTTGCTGCGACGAGCCTACAGATCTGCACGGTTTGAAAAGCAAATGTAGACCAGCACGGCAAAAGCCCCCCCTTACAAGCGGAGGCATGCCAATGGCGCCCAATGGGTGGGGGACTGTCTCGACAGCTAACCCGCTGGGGCTCACGCTGTGCCCCGTGGCACCTGTTTGGAGACGCGACGTGCTCTCTGGTCCACCTGCTCCTGCCTGTGCCCTTCTCTAATTGTCAACCCTGTGGAGCCTTTCTTCATTTCCCAGCCGAGTGTGATTTCGTTGTCGTCTCAAAACGCAGAACACCTCTCCTCGCGCTGCGTTTCGATATTGGCAGGTGCAGCAAAGACCATCTGTGGGCACCGAACTCCTGATATAAAACGATATGAGTGGAAGTGATGTTTGGAGTATTTAAGTGTGTATGAATACATTACATGCATTAAAAGGTATATTGACACACACATCAGTAATTAATTAACTTGATTAATTAATTAATTAATCAAATTAATAAATACGGTAGCCACCATTTCTTGAATTTTTGCCATGTGAAAGGTGCTATGAAATATATTAAAATCCGTATAAAATATGACTCCATCTTCAGAACTTGCCCAAGGCCATGTTTGCTTGCCTCTCCACGCAGCCATGAACATTCCGCGTCCTGTACTGTTGCATGTAATCCCAACAGCACGCACGAAGAGAGTACTTGGCCTTCCCCCTCTGAGTGAGGCTCAGACACTTGCTCAGACCCAGACAAGCCCTAGGTCTGTCTTGACCTAAATTCCACGAACCGCAGCTCTGACACAAGACAAGCTTGATTTTCTCTTATTTGGGGGTAGTAGGCATAGATTTTTAAATTAAATTTAATTTTTTTTTTACTGTTATGTGCTTTTTTTTTTCAACGTAGACAGTTGAAAATAATTTAATGTAGTCGAATCCCTTCCCCCTCCCTTTTAAAAATTATTTATTTTTATTTTTCAAGTTTGTTTGTTTATCTATTTAGAGAGGAGGAGTGGAGACAGACAGAGAATCCCAAACAGGTTCTGCACTGTCCACGTGGAGCCCAATGCGGGGCTCGAACTCAGGAACCATGAGATCATGACCTGAGCAGAAGGCAAGAGTTGGATGCTTAACCGACTGAGCCACCCAGGCGCCCCCTCTTCTCCCCCTTTTAAAGGGATCCTGGATTTTTAGTCTTTATTACAGAGGCCTTTCCCACTTGGGGATAATAGTCTGTCAGAATAATGAAATTCTCTTAGAAGCGTTTCATTTTTTTTTTTTTAATGTTTAAATCCTTCAGACATCTGGATTTTTTTTTGGTACAAAGAGGGAGTTGGAGATCTAACTTATTTTCCCCCCATAGCTACTTATTGAAATTGATGTCAGTAAGTCCCCACCCAATCAGTTCTTGTCCCCACTGATATGCAAAGCCACCCTCGTTGCTAACTAAACGCTCATCTTTAAATGGATTTATTTCTGGACTCTCCCTTCCATTCCAGTCTTCCTACCTATCCATGCACCAGGGCTCTTCTGCTAGGTACCGTAGCTTTGTAACATGTGTAACTCTTTGGAGGGCTAGCTTGTCCTATTCTTGTTTCTAGAAGAATTTTCCTCACCAGTTTTGCTTAGCTGGGGCTTTTTGTTTTTAAAATAAAAGTGTGCGAGACTTCGGTTCTGTCTAGTCCCTCCCTTTTGAATTTTCAACGAAAGGTACGTGTTAAAGAAAATGTACGGGGCCCGAAAACCGTTAGATTTCTTCTTCATTGAAAGCCAACTTTCTGAGTTAGCAATAGCTGAGCATGAAAACGGGATTCTGGAATTTTCTTTTTTTCCTTTCCCCAAATTAGTAACTCATGGACTTTATACGAACTACACCCATCTCTACCTCTGCTTTTTATTTTTTCCCATTGATGAAAGAGCCTAAACCATCTGGAGGGAGCTGGAGCTTGGCTTCATTTCTGTTGAGCAGAAATGACGCTTTGGGCTGTGGAGAGAAGAGAATGAAATGTCTCCGGAGTAATCGTTTCCCTAGCCAATGACGGCTAAGTCTAGAGATAACTTCATATTTTCGCCTACAGTGATGCAGCAGAAGTTTCCAAGGGGACCCCTCTGAGAGCTGGCGGGGGGAAACAAGATCTCCCAGATGCATACTCACTTTACAGAAAAAAAAAATGGAATGATATTTTCAAACGGCTAAGAGCAGACAGATACTCTAAATTAAAATTGACAAAGGATAGCTGAGTGCACGGCTCAAAACTTGTGTTTATCTTCCAGGGTTAAATTTGAAGGCAAAAAAAAATTTAATCTCTGCTTTTCATGCTTATTGCTTGGGTGATATGTCTCTGTGTTCATTATTTTCTATTTATGTGAAAGGAGGTTTAAACTGTGCTAAAATGTAAACCAAAGGCAAACAGCTTTTCTTCATTTGAGCCGATTTTTTTTTTTTATGCCCCATTTTCCAATAATACATCTTATTTTGGGAAGAAGTCGAGAGATGTGGCCAGAGTTAAGTATATTGGATATTAACTGTGTGGGGTGCACGTGGCTATTTATAAAATGTTCTATTTTTTGCCATCTGTTTCCACATTCTCTTGTCTTATTCAATGCCCTTCTTTTCCTAAAATGTTTGCTAAGGACTCCTAAATTAATTTTCAAGCCTTTTTTTTTTTTTTTTTTTTTTTTTTTTTTTTTTTTTTTTT